>NW_026623368.1:417009-448289 GCF_030028575.1 Malurus melanocephalus
TTTTTTACCCCCTTTCCCTCCTCTTCTTTTTCCCTCACTCCCTCCATCTCTAGCTCTCTGTCTCCCCTGCCTTTGTAACATTCTTCACTAACAATCTA
The DNA here is from genome assembly GCF_030028575.1 of Malurus melanocephalus. Lineage (NCBI taxonomy): Eukaryota > Metazoa > Chordata > Aves > Passeriformes > Maluridae > Malurus > Malurus melanocephalus. The sequence continues at coordinate 417,108 of NW_026623368.1, forward strand.
TGTGTGCCAACAGCTATGAGCCCTGCTGATACAACCATGTGCCGATGAGTCTGTCCTGGTATCCTTTGTGCAATCGGACCTGTGATTAGGATTGTAAAAATGGCAGAGATAAAACATGGTAGATGAAAGATACTAAAAAGAATTTTGAACAATGATGGAAAAAAAAGCTGGAGACGCAATATCACACAATGAAAGAATAATAGTGAACTTTCAGAAGACAAGATTTGTTAACMAGAAACAAAGAAGCCAAAATCTGAAAATGTAGTTCAGATTTAAAGGCACTATTAAAAATCCTAATATTGGGAAGACAATAGCAAAAGGTACTAAGTATTCACGCCCAACAGTTTCCTTTCATATTGCATTTGATTATTTTCTTTACCATCAATCTGAATGGCTTTTTTTGACAAATTTATTAAATGAAGCCTAAAGAAAGGGTCTGGTACTTATCCATTTGATCATCTGTATAAAAAAAAAAACATATAGGTGATCTGCCTTTTTCCACCTGCATTTCATTTCTTTTGCCATCCCTCTAAGTGGTTATAAATAAAGAAGAAATAAAGCAAATTTGGTTTTATATGTTTTATTTTCTATTTACAGCTTTCACATTTGAGGCTAAGGCTCAAACTCTGAAAGGATAGCACAGATTTTCTATTTTCCTATTCATAAGCAGAAGAATTGGATATTTCTGAAGCACATGAAGCAAATAAAAGTCTCTTTTATTATTATTCATAACTAAAATTCTGATCTATTTTTATTCTTACTGTAGCTTTTATGGAGAGCTATGCATCTGAGTCAGCACCTCAAAGCAAAACTCATTTCCAATTCATGACATCTCTTTTTCCTCCAATTATTTAGCTTCATTTCCTTCTCGTTTCATTTTTTTCCCTTTTGACTCTCACTCACTCAGATGAAATTGCTACACAGTGTAATTCTCCATTTGAGAGCAATATATCATATTCTTGAATAGGCTTTAGTTTAACTAGCCTTTCTTCTTTGTTTTTTTTTTGTTTTTTTTTTTTTTTTTTTTTTTTTAACTGCAATAATTACATGGCCTTGACATACAGAGCAAAAATATAGGAAGGAGAAAGACTGTATGGGAAGAATGCCCATTTGTGCATTTTATTATGGCTGTTGTGGTCATAGCTTCAAAGTGTCATTTTTCACTCTTCCTTCCCATACTGTTGTGTTGATGGCCTGWCAGGCTTCTAAATTTATCGCTTTCACATTTTTTGCGCTCTTCATCTTCTCTCAAAGCTTGATTCTATTTATTCTAGCTCCTTTACTTCTCTTTCTTTTTCATACTATATCTATTTTTTTCTGCTCTACTGTATTATCAGATGTGATTGTCAAAACTTGAGTTATTTTGGGCAATATTATGGTGCCAGGCAATGTCAAATGTATGATTTTGTGCACTCTTCCTCTTTAAATCTCAAGRTACGCAGTGTTCTTGAACAGTAAGAATTTCCAAAGAGGATCCTATAAAGCACCTGACAGAAGTGCTAAGACATTAATTAATAATTTTCACCTGTAACATTAATAATCCGTAAATATGTGTCTAATCATTGCCTTTGCAGTAGATTTTCTTGGCATAGATCCTGCACATGCCTAGGATGTGGTTGGTATACGTTGGTAATTTTGAGGGTTCCAGTGCAACAAGGTTTTCAGTTCATACCCTGAGAGGTTGTTCTGTGAACTGCCCAAGTACAACACAAAGATCCTGATCGAGATCTATGGGGAGGAAGATTTCTTTTCATCATTTTCCCAAACAAATACCTTTGTTTTAATTATACTAGAGGAAATGGAGTCTCAAATGTGCAGGAAATTGCTGGCTTAGCTTGTTCATGGTCCGCCACCTTGACATTGCTGAAGTCTCCATGATCATGGAGCTCCAGCATGACAAGAAAAAGTGAAATCTACTTTGTTTACTCTCAAAGCAAGGACAGAAAATGTGTCATGGATCTTACATACACTATTTCCCACAATCACTGTGGTTGTTTTCCTTTTAAAGACTCCTTTGAAAAAAGAGAAATGACAAGTATAGCAGCAAGTCTTCTATTAAAAATCATGTCCTCAATTCACTAGAGTGGTTATTCAAAAATAGCTCACAGAAAAATATACCCCCTGYAGTACTGTCAAGGTCAGTGAGAGTTAAGATGATCTGAACAAATGTGGATTCTGCAACTGAAAACTGCATATTAACCATCAACTACTTCTGAAGTTTCCCTTGATTTCAGCAAGTCAGATCACTATAAACTTACTTCTCTGAGCAGGCTGCTTCTCTTCAGACATTGTTTAATATTGTCTGAGTGACATGATGACAACTGTGCCAACGTGTAGCATCTCTGGGTCAGATTTCAGTGAAATAAAGACAGCATTCTCCATTTACTTTGATGACATAACCATGTATCCTAAAGTACAATTATTACCACAAAATGGATATGCCAAATGGAGAGTGTCCAGCTGCTCAGAGGGGAATGCTTCCCAAATAGAGGGTGCCCAAAAGCCTGACAAAGGCTCTCATTTGTAATTCAGCCAGGATTACTGGCAGATTTGGAAGACTCTTTTGTGGGTCTTTTGATTTGCAGACAGTAGAAACAAGGATCTCACCCCAAAGAATAAYATACCCAATAATAAGCCCAGAAGTAATAAAAAGTTATTTGAGTCATCAAGCTGTAAGTAATCATGCAGTAGGGAGCAAGGAGATGTTAAATACAATTTTAACATTGGTACAGTATATTAATCACACTCGCTCTTAGTTCCATCATCCATTCTTGACCAAAGACTTTTTTTTTTGTTTCAGTTGTGATGAAAATTACTTAATTGAAAAACATCTGAAACATTTTCAGTGAACCTATGGAATAGATACATTCTCTCAGATCACAGTCATACCTGTGTTGATTCTGCACAGTTGATTCTCTAAAAGGAGTAACACTAAAAATACCTTTATATTGGTCAGCAGCTCCAAATACCTACAGGGAGCACAGCTGAGTTAGGCAGTGCTATTTTTATACAGCCATTTTACACAGAAGAACAGCAGTTCAAATATAAAGATGATGAGGTCATAGCAATGCAAAGAGTGAACAATTAAAATATCTCAGAACTCTTTGAGGAGGACTCGGTGTGGATAAGAAGTGAGCACATACCCAGCAACAAGCCAAGAATCTGTATCCAAGGAATGGTGCTTGCAGAGGGAGCAAAAGGTGCCCAAAGTCAGGTGACCTGACCCKCTCCCTGCACTCCTGGTGCAGGACTCCCACTAATAGTAAATGGCAACAATACAGAGGGAACAAGGTGAGAACAACTCCTCATACAAGAGTTCAAGAAAGCAATTAAATCTGAATTCCCAAAGAACAATTTTGGCAAGCTTACAATTAGTTCTGATGTGAATATCCTCCTTCCCCAGTGTGTTTACAGTTACAGACACACAGCAGAGGCAATAACTGCAGCCCTGATTCTGTAACAGTTTATCTATCATGGCTGAGGTATTTATATCTTCCTTGCACACCTGTACACAGTATTCTGTAAATGTTTTTGCAAATATCATAATCCATATGTTTTATAATCCATATGTTGCTGTATTTAATACATAGATCCATTACCCTGAGGATAAAGTGGCTTCCGTCATCTGGATATGTCTATTTTTGAAAGTTTTTAGCACTTCCATGGCTGCATGACAAGTTTAGACTATTAGAGTATATCCTAAGTGTAAACTGAGATTTGAAATCAAAGTACAACTTCATTTATTCAGTATTTTCTGCCCATTATTTTTTTTTCCTTTTTCTTGAAAATGCCCACCAACTATTTAACGGCCCACAGTGCCTTGYAATCTCATACATGAACTTGTCTTGTGGTTTTAATAAAAGACATTTCTTAAGATTGCCTGCAGCATCTCAGTATTCTTCAACTGTGTGGTCAAATGGAACTATAAAACTTTCAGTACTCTATGTCTAACAAAGTGCTCGTATTTGTTACACCATTTTGTGGGTCAGCTTGCTGATTACTGCAGATGTGTGTATGTTTATATATGCATAAWTATACATAAACAAAGACAGGCAAAGATATATGTTGGCATATACCAAAAAAACCTTCAAACTGTAAAGGACCACCCATAAAACTTACACTAATTTAAGTGCTTGACTACAATTTGGATTTCTGTTTTCCATGAGTTTATAATCTCTGTTATTTACAAAGCCTCCAAACAAGTCACAACTCACTGACAATTCAGTACCCTTAATTTTATAGAGAACAGAGAGTTATATGAGCTGATTTTTCCAGCGATAAAACKCAAGTGTTTCATCTCATTTTCCACTCAAAATATTGACCTTCCTGACTGAGAGGTTTTGGTTGAAATCTCTTCTGCTTTTAAAACTAAAGAGGCCTCTAAAGCTATAATCTGCAGAGTAGTGCCATTACTGAAAAGTCCATATTTTGATGGAGCAAATGTCTGTTTTCTGTGGTAGCTGCAAGGGCTGCAGGCAACAGGATTATAGAAGGAATGAKGATTCAACTCCTATAGCTTTCTCCATAGACTATAATCACATAGTCTACAAATTTTTTACAAAAGCTTGGTCCTATGCATGCAAATAAGGGTAACAGGACCTAAACCCAGGACTGAATAGCACTAAAAATTATTGTGATTAAATCCATGCTTCATAGCTATAAGAAGTAAACTAAGACYCTTTGAATCAATGTAGAGCACAAAAACAAATAATAGATTATATTCATGCATAAAATTATAATGATACTTTCATTAATTAATTCCCTAAGTACTTGCATTAAGTTGCAGAAAACAGTTTGAAGTTCAAAATTGCCTTTTCTTAAGAAGTACAGTGGAGAACAAAAAGGCAGATTACATTTCGTTTAGGTACACTACAATTAGAAATATAATTTTTATTATTAGTAAAAACAGTGCAAATTATTAAAATGTGATACATGCACTTTTTTTTTCTGCCATACAAGAAACTATTTACCATAAAATAACATAATATGTTTCAACTTCAGCAAGTACTTAATTTTGATTGAACAATAAAAAAGCTGGGGAAAAAAGCTCAATAGGAGCTTTTCTCACATTTCTCCAAGTTTCAAAAAAACTCTCTAATTTCTGAGGAAAAAATACTCAGAATTTAAACTTGTTTTCTGTGAGCTTAAAAAGCTTAAAAATAATTATTCATTTTTCTCCAGTGGTTCACTTAACCTTGCCYGAGTTCAGCTGGTAATAAAATATTGCAATGACAGAAAAGTTAAAGGGAGTGTAGTTATGAACAATTTGGGAAATACGAGTGGAAAACCCCCAAAAACTTCCGTCTTTACTGATAGATATATTTTTGTATATACAAAACCACATTTTTTGTATATACACTTTTGCTTTTAATATTTTTTTCTCATAATTTCAAGGGGTTTTTAAATTTTTCTTGAATATCCAACAATATTATTTTTTGACAGTACCACACATTTAAAGAGATGTTTTTATGTAATTGTCCCATATGAAAACCAAACTGTGAGATACTACTGGAACATGACATTGGAAACCGAATTCTATGAATGCCAAAGAGCCAATGGTTTTTTATTAGCTTACAACTTTCCAAAACTGAAAATCTGTTTTCTTGGAAAATTCTAACTTCTCATCTGCCCATCATATGCTGAATTATCTTACCTTTTCCGCTTAAGCTTTGAYTCCTAATAGCATGTTCTGACTGAGGTATGGGAAGATCTTCCCAAGTCAGGCTGCTGCTGCAACTTTRCTATGAGCTGCAGACCATTTTTCTCCAGGAATTTCAAAAGAAGAAGGCAGGAAAAGGAGGCTCTATGTACTCCCCTGTCTAATTCACAGTGGGAAGGAGAACCAAAGCTCTGTGGAGATTGCTTCACTTTTGCTGTAAATAGAAAGCAAATGCAGCTTTTCTCCACTGTAAAAAAAGCTTCAAGGCAAGCAGCAATGCCACTTATAATGAGCCATATCTGCTAAAAGAAGTAATGTGCTTTTTTTTTTTTTCATGTTTTACTATTTGAAATAGGAGGGAGCTCTAGTGAACAAGGAGTGAAGGTGTGGGACTGAGGCAGGTTGTCCTAAATTTCAGCAGCCTTTGAAACCAGAGTTGGTTGTAGGCTACTTGAACTTTGCARTCTGTAGAGATTTGCACAAACACCATGAGCATTTATTGCTTGGAAAGCTTCTTGAAGAAATGTTTTTCTTTGTGTTAAAGGAATATGATAGAAGCTCTTACTATGCTAATACYAATGTTTTATTTCATTTTCTTCACCAGAAAAATATCGAGTTCACTGGATCTTTCCTAAGGGCTGAGGAAGGGAAAAACTGTTCACAATAYAGTCTTGTAAAATGTGATCACTTGAGACACTGATCAAGATGATATGGTATAACTAAAAAAGATCATCCATACACAAAAGGAGTATTGAAACCATTGAGCCTGGAGCATTTGTAAGGTACCCTAGAACCATGCGAAAGTCATGTTTTTGCCTTAAATAGGCGGTATTAGAAAACTGTGACTAGTCTCCAWATGCATCAAAGGTCACTGCTTTTAAAAGGTCATCTCAGGCAAACCTCAAATTCTTCTGAAGCCTTTCCTCTAGACCACAACCTAAACCAATAACACATAGTTCTCCTACAACTCTCAATCATGTGTTTCTGTCATCATCTGTGGCACAGCTGGTGTCCAGGGCTACTCTAAGCAATAATTGTTCTGTCACTCTGTAACCTGCAGACAAAACAGGGGCGTGCACAGCCTAGAAGTGATCAATGGTGAACATTTGCTTGACTTATTAGACATATAACATGATACYTAAACATTCAGTTGTCTGTTAGCCTGTGCAAAGTACAATTCTACATGGAGAGAGAAAACATCCTTTGCTTCCATTTGAACATGCATTAAGATTGCTGTCCACTTCAGAGCTCATGGTTGAAATTGCTGGTCAGAAAATTGAGTGGTCAGARGAGCAAAAAAAGTGTGTTTTAAAAGTGTTCATGAGATTGGACCTGCTATTGAGCAGAGAGAAGGAAAATAATAAATTCTTTTGGTACTTAGAAGCAATWAATATTCAGCTCTCACCTGATTTGGCACTGAATTTGTCTTGGATTACTTGGAAAATTGTCTTCTTCATAATCTTTTTGTTATGGGCCTGTAAAGCAATCCTAATGATCTGGACAAGCCCTGAAGCATCTCTAAGGCTTTATGGAAAAATTAATTGAGGATTCACTGCCCTTGGAATTTACAACAAGTGGAAGTTAATAGCTCAGGCAAATTCTCTCCCATATGTTAATAAACTACCRTGGCATTGTGGTGCTTCTGTCTTGGCTTGTCCTCAGTTATTATTCCTGTTTCATCTCAATTAGCTTCTACAGGTTCTTATTAATGTAATTCCCACCTAATCCCCTTTCCCTTTTTCCCTTTCCTGTGTCAGCAGCATTTCAATATGTAATCTTTTACTGTGTACACTTGTTTGTTCCATGTATTTCAGCACATTTTCTAATGGCCACTTCCCGCTCTATTCTACTCGAACACTAAATCCATAATTTGCTAGAGAGCCTTCCCGGAACTGCCACAGCTGGCTTGCTTGCTCTTACTTGCTCTCTCTCTTTCTCTGTCTTCCTCCCCATCTATCTCACACAGAAAAAAAAAAAAAAATCTAATATTTCCAGCTTTAAATAATCTTGAAATATCTATTCAGAGTTACRAAGCTCTGGTATCATATTGCAAGTGCCACTGCCTCACTGTGTGATGTCTTTATTTACCTTGTCTTCCAGGTCTGCTGCGTGGGACAAGCCAGGATGGAGCCATTGTGTCCTACTGAGACACCAGCAGCTGAGTTCTGCTGAATGACCACTTATTTGCTTCTAATTCATGACAGGAGGAAAGTTATAAAAGCCTGAAAACTCATGCATTCATGAACTGTCTTCATGGTCCTGTGCAAGAACCAAACACAAATAAACATATTTCTATATAGATAATATTTTTCACCCCACCTACTTGCAAMAGTAGGAAAAGATAGTTTGCTTCTCCTATTAGAGCTTAATCAGTAGTTTAGAAATAATAYTAGCATACATATTCACCCACATTGCTCTCACTGCACTTCCAAYCTAATTCCTATGTGCAGGCAGTTGCAGCATTGCTCAGGTTGCAACACGTGCAGAAGCTCAGGAAGCAGACACTGCTGAAGTTCTGCAGGACAAAGAAACAATATTGTAAAGAGGAATTGGATATTTTATGCTCTCTTCTCTGCTCCCCCCCCCATGTCATCTAATTTAGGTAAACCTGAAACCAGTGTAAACAGAAAATTCCACTTTATTATCAGAAGCAGTGGTGAATTATGATTAACATGTTTGTTAAATTAGACAAACCTTCGTGGCAGTACTGAAGTCTAAAATGCCTGAAGGCCAGTTCAAATACTGTTAGTATAGTCTAAACTGAAACATATTTTCTACAGAAAGAAGCCACTTCTTTTAAAGAGAAAACCCCCACATTGTCTTAAAAGAAACAAGCTTATTTTTCTGTGTCATGTGCGGCACCTCTTTAAGAAACTTCACGGTGTTGAGGCTATAACATTTTATTTCCACAGGGAAGTTAGTGTTCCTTTAAAGTAAGTATTTTGAGAGAGACAGAGACRAGCAATATTTCTCTGCTTGAGCCTGCATTTTCTACCAAATAAAAAATTTACTCCTGCGAATAGTCCTAGAAATTTTAGATTTCACTTTCATATGAATTTTTGTTTACTTCAATCATTTTTATTTTGATAAGAAATCATTTCAGTGGGACCTCTGGCAATAGTGACCAATAGATTTACTGCCAGRTCTTTGCAAAATAGTCAATAAACACGGTTTTGATACCTGGTAAAAGCGAAAGAGCAAATAAAAGGTATTAAAAATTATAAAAAATAGTTGGCTATTAAATTTGGGTTAGATTTTGGCTATAGCACAATAGTGTGCTTGATTTGCCCAGAATAATGATATTTACCACAGGAAAAGGATTCTGATATTTAACTTCCTACTGTTCACCCTAGAATTTGGTTCCGCATGCTTTTTCATCAATAACATTTTTGTATTTCTTGATGCTCTCGTGACAATACATATTGGACTCAGCCTGTTGTCTCAAGTATTCTATTTTTCTTTGACCTTTGAACATATCTGCTCTTTCTTTCCTTTAATTCTTTTTTTTTTTCATTTACATTTTACTTCACACAAAAGCAAAAAAGGCAATAGCAATTACTGTCTGAAATTACTGCCTAAAATGGCAACAGTGGTACAAAAAAAGGCAGTGTTTTGGAAAATGACAACTGTAGAGGCTTAAATTTTGGCTCAGGTTTCTGTCCGAATACAGATGGTGTGATTTCTTCCAGTTAAACTTCATTTTAGTATCTTCTTCTATAACCTGTAGCAAAGAGATTATGACACATTTCTTCATAAACATCTYCTTCTGATATATTTTCACCATGCCCTTATAATTCCTTGAATAGTAAAAAGACAGTGATCATGGTCTCATCTTTAAAACAGGCAGTGGATCAAAACCAGAAAAGGTAAACTTTGTCATGGAAAGTAACATCTGTGAACATCACTCTGGTATATAAGTCTATATTATCTAGGCTCATATTTTCAAGATGCAGTTGAGATTCTGAAATAATTCAGTGTTCCCTTCCTCCTTCCTAAAATCAGTCTAGGACTCCACTTTCAATGTAATTTCAAATAACTTTAAAATAATATCYTAAGCTATCTAAAAATTATGTTGACTGTTAAGAAAAAGATTCTTAAAATTTCCATCATCTTATTAAATTTAATTCAGAACCAGTGATACAATCAACWAACATTAACAAATTCAAAAGCTTTGTTTATGCTAAGAAATAAAGTAGKCTAGGAAATGTCCTGTTAAAATATTTTATGGGCTAGTCACTTTTGAGAGCAGTGATTATAGAAGCAATCCTCAGATAAAAACACTTTATGACAGAGATTTGTAGTTTTCTGTAATTAAAAAAAAAATGCTCTCAGTTCTAGTCTGCTGAGCCAGGGGAAAAAATAGACAGGAAAGAAGATCTTAATATTGAATAACAGAGAAATAATGGTGACCAATGAGACAGAGAGTGTATCATCATTAAACAGAAACTCTGGTCATAATTAGATTTCCTTGCAAAGATAATTTTGAAAAGAAAACCAAACAAGTACAGCATACAGATCTCTCATCTCTATCCCTTGCCTGCCACAAAGAAAAAAAAAAAAAAAAAGACCCACAAAAAGAGAATTCTTTCTTTCTCATGATAAAGGCAAAATATACTGCCTTTTGAATGACAACATTTGAAACCCTCAAATGCTCTAAGTACTGCCTACTGTAGGAATTTAAACAAAATGCCTAAGGCAAATCAATATTCTCCTGCCTTATTCTGTCATACTTGGGTCTTTTGTGATTTGGCAAAGTTTAATATTGCTGTATCTTAGCCAGTGGTGAAATCTGTGAGACTGGATGTGGCTAAGAGGCTCCTACACATGTGATTAGCCACACTTAAAAGAGAACTGAAAATACCAACTGATAATAATTAAAAACATTTTGTTCTCAGGCTTTAACTGAGAAATCTACATCCCCTGATTTATTATGAAGAAGACCTWAGGAAACTTCTGAAAGGAAATCTCTGCAGCTTGTAAACATCCATTCCAAATTTTACAGCCGGTATCTCCACCTTCGTATTTCTGTCAATACATGCATTATTGATTGCATTCATTACTAAGCAATGGCTCATATCTTCAGTACAAAACAGATTCCTTAAAACTTTCATGAAACACAAACATTTCAGCTGCTGCTTTGGAGAAAAAAATATGACTAGATCATTTCAAACATCTCTGTCCAGTTTATCAACTTGATTTTGAGTTTTGTTTTTTTACTCTTGAAAATAGGAGAAAAAAGAAAAATGAAGGTTCTCTAACAGAGGCTGTGAAGAAAATCAGCTCTTCTATGCCACTAAGTATGAAAGTTTAATTCCTTTCTGSCCTTCAGCTCGCTTCTGTGTATATTTGCTGCTGTTCACTTGGAGAAGTCTTCTGACATCTCCAGGGCTAATAATAAGGTTGCCAGATAGCAATGCTGTTTCTGGAGCAGGTTGTCACAGACCAACAGGCTGAGGCAATCATGGTGAGCAAAAGTAAAAGCAGTGAGTTAACAGAGGCAGGCTGTTGCTCTGTTTGCCTGGGGGATTTTCCCAGTGATACCWGCTTTGACCATTAGATGACCAATTACAGCAGCTAACAGAGAAATGGAGCATGCCGGCCTTCAGCGGGGGCAGTTGAGAATGTGAAGGAAAATAGAACAACATCTGTTTCATAGCACATAAAGATCCTGAAATCCTGGTTACAAGGCCCAGCAGAGAGGGAATGGGCTTGAGGATGCGCCATTTATTAGCAAAAGGATGAACTGCAGAGAGGTCTGTAAGGAGGTTCAACCAAATCTTCTGTAACTCTCAGCCAGTAGGGTTTGAAGCAAGAAAGCAACAAAGATGGATTTTGCCTTCTCATTAGCAATGGAAGTCATATATGGAAGTTGACTATTTTCAATCACCTAGAGCAAGGACCTTCCTGATGTCAATATGCAAACTACCCAGAAGGTTCACCTAATTATGGTATTAATTACTTAAAAAAAAGAAATATCTTAAATCATTAAAATATGGACACACATTTAGAATTCAACTGTACTATTTGAAATTCTCTCTTAGATCCATATGTTAGATTTTAATATTTCATTCATGAGCCAATCTTCATTTTTCTTATGTATTTTAAAAACCTAAAGGAAGGACTAAGAGTGTTAAATATCCTTGCTCAMATAAGGTCTTTGACTGGATAACATCATTTTTACCCCCTGTATGAGTAGCAAAATTATGCAAGATGTAAAAGAAAAGTAGTTGCTCTGAAAAAGTAAAGCACTGAAAGGAAAGAATGTGAAGAAGCTATGYTATGGAGATATGAAACTAAACTCAGTACAAGCAGTAGAATATTTTTTCCAGAATTTTTTTTTTCAATAAATAACAAGATTTATACAGATAAAAATCTTACCTTTTAAAGCTTTTTCTAAATGGAGTTTCTACTTTCTGAGATAAAAGTTAGTCAGCTTGTATATTCCTGGCTGTAACTTCCCAGGCTACATTTGAAAACATTCCCCTTTGTAGATACAGGACTAAATCCTGTATCCTTTGCAGATCAATAAAATAATCCCATCTATTTCTATGAATTACAGATATAGCTGTAATGCTATTTTTTTCCACATTTGTTAGCCTTTATTGCRCATGACATTTTGCTTTGCATTACATTTCCTCTCACAAACTGTTCCCAACAATATGTGAAGGAATCCCAGACTTGTCTAGATAGAAGAGATTCATACTGCACTAATCTTTTAATTCCTCCTTTTTCCAAGCTCAGTGTTTGAGATTCTTTCATCATCATTTTTATTCATGCCTGAAACTAAACATCCTTCTATTGTTGAATTATGGTTTCTCACCAAACAGTTCTTTTCCACTGAAGTCTAAGAGATTCCATGGGGCTGTGCTTTTGATTTGGGATRAAAACAGTTTTTATAGCAGATGTTTTAATTACTGSTGAGCAGTGCTTACACAGCACTGAGACCTTTTTTGCTTCTCACAGTTCCACCAGCAAGGAAGGTGGGGATGCAGAAGAAGCTGGGAGAGAACACAGCTGGGACAGTTGGTCCCAATAGATCAAAGAGTTGTCCCAGACCATATGGCATCATCCTCAGCATACAAAGCTGGGGAAAGAAGGAAGAGAAGACCTCCAGAGTGATRGCATTTATTTTTCTGTGTAACTGTTAAGCGTGATGGGGCCCTGTTTTCATGAAGGTGGCTGAACACCTGCCTGCCCATGGGAAGTGGTGAATAAATTCCTTGTTTTGTTTTCCTTGCATAAACAGCTTTTGCTTTACCTATTACACTGTCTTCACCTAAACCCACTTACACCCTTCAGAGTCTCCTCCCCATCCCAATGAGTGTGAGTGAGCAGCTGGGTGAGATTTAGATTCCTACCAGAGTTAAACCATGACAGAGACACTATCCATAGATGAATTCAATCACATTGTGGGGCCATCTCTGAAACCACTTTTTTCACAAGAACATATAATCCCACATTACACCTGATAAAACAGATGTTCCTTGGCTTGAGTACTGTGCAGGTGTGTTGAAACACATCAAGCCATGGGAAAACTATTCTGATGTTCATTTTCAAAATCTGAAAACAGAATGTAAGAAAAAACATCACTCTAAATATTTTAGTAATAATAATAGTAAATTAATATTCATCAGTAGAACAGGTTTATTTCTAGCCAACGTTTTCCCAGCACAGTGCTATTTCCTAAATATACTATTTTCTTGGGAAAATTCTTTCTTACAATCTCCTGCTTTGAATAGGCTTCCTGTTGCTCATATATAAAAGATACTGTACATACAGGATAACCTCTGCATTCCCTGCAGTCTTTATTTCTTTCCTTTCTTAATTCTTCACATTTTTCCTAATCTGTGTCTAAATCTGAAACATCATACTACATCTGGCATGTACTGCCATTTCTTTTGGATTCTGCCTTCAAACAAAGACTCCTCACTTTTCTGGAAGTGTTTAAAATGTTGATCCAMCACAGTAAATACAGTCTCCAGACAGCAGTGTTTTTTACAAAAATGTTTATATTTAAACCCATTCTTTGTTTGCTACCTGTAAGGCTCACATCTTGGAATTATGAAGAAGAATCTATGTGCCTTTATCTTTTGTACTGCTAAGTCACTCTGCTATGAAAATAAGATATGTCAATGGGTTTAAATTAAATAAATAAAGATAGATCTGTRCAGTGCTGGAAATAAATAGACTTAGCAGGAGAAGTGCAAGTTCAAAGGTGGATAAGAGAGGAGAAATCTGTCCTTAATCAAATTTTGGGTCAAAGAAAAGGTGAAGAAGGACTCACAACCTCTAGTAGCCCTTTCCCTCTTGCACAAATGGAACWACCCTGGCAGCCTCATTCTGCCAAGAGCCACAGAATCTGCTTCAGTCAAGCTCCCAGGCACACACTCAGCTCTGGTTTACAAATAAGCCCAGAGGGCAGCTGAAAGCTACATCTTCCTCCTGGACTTTCCYGGGTCAGAACTAGAATATTCAGCATCTTCAAGCAACCCCTGAAACCTTAAGTCTGCCATGGAAAATGTTTGAAAGTTTGGTGGGTTAGTGAAGCAGTAAACACTTGAATTTTTAGTTAAATGTCTTAGTAGAGAAACACAAGATAGAGCTTAAGGTCACTTACACCTTTATTTAAGCTATCTGCATCTGGAGCTGCATAATGCTGTGCTTTTCCTTGACAYACCTCCATGCTGAACCTGTCTAGAGAAAAACAGAAGAACATAAACAGAAGAACACAACTGGAAAAAAAAAAAAAATAATTACACTTCTGCAAACTATACTGCATGCTTGACTCCAGTTTAGAGCAAAGGTGTCAGTTCTCATTTTTTATAAATCAGTTCACCAGTTCCTTCTTGGGAGGTAACTGCTTAGAGTTCTCACATGGTTGCTCTCCTAGGGGAATCTAATTTCTCAGTTTCAACATGCCCAAGGCATCTGCTTTTCCTACTGACAAGACACAATCTTTCTGTCACTGACATCAGAGGAATCATCAGTACATTTGACAACAGTGATGTTCAGCACTGAATATAGCTATTATATCCACAAAAATAACATGGCAGCTTAGTAAAAAAGTTGTGAAAAGAAGTACTTGGAAAGCTTTCATTTATGTAAAAAAAAAAATTAAAAATTAGGATTATTTTAGCATTATATTAGCATTTTAAGAAGTGGCTTTTTAGGACAGGAAAAAGGCCTCTTAGTCACTGCAATRTTTGCCTGGACATACTGAGAAGACACTAAAGAAATGTTTGTTTGGCAGTATTTTACATCAATTATAGAAACACTAGTAAATCCCTTGAAACTGTTGCTCAAAGAAAAATTGATCTTCACAGCAAGAAAAAGTATTTGGATTTTTTTTTCTGTTAAGAGAAAACTTTCAGCTATTTTTGTACTTGGCTTTTTCAYAATGATATTTCATTCTTTGAATAATGTGCTGCAAGATTCAACAAGCCTTAGGATCTAGACTGCAGACCATTATAAGATACATAAAAAGTGACATAATCAAGTTTGAGCATTAACAAATATCTGCCTATAAGGGTTTTGTGGTTAGAGCTCTTGACTGTTTACTAGAAAAACAAATACCCTGTCAATACTACAGAACAAAAAACACATGTTTCGGATACATATGTGTTTTCTAATTAAAAAAAAATGGTTAGGAAAGTAGAGGCCTGTTTATGTTAAAGAATATGAGTTGAAGGATATCTAAGTCCATCTATTGTCTCTGCAATAGACTTCCCATTTCCATTTGTGTAATAAAACATTGGGGTTCTTTTGAAGTGTATCTGCTATACAATTAATAGTACGGCTACATTGAATACTTTAAAAATTAGGAGGAATGTTTGCTTTTTTTTTTTTTTTTCAAGATAAAATTCCACTTAAACATCTAGAAACGGTATGCAAACTTTAATAAAATGTCTGCTGAGGTTTTTTTGTTGTTTAAGTGACCCTGGTGCCTCTGAGCTACCTTTATGCTCAGGAAATAGTTATCACCTGACCTCAACACAAGTCTTCTCTTTTTTATAGTGAACAACAGTGCTCTGCTCTTCTAAAGGCTGATTTGGACCTTTCTTGGAAAGCTAAATTTTTTGTCGTTTATTATTGACACTCGTAAAACCAGACAACCTTATACAACTCATGRCATAATTCCTGTCAGCGTGAGGTAATCAGATTGATGTCTTTGGTAAGTCATCAAGAGCTCATCAAAAGTGTCCAAACATCTAGCTTGGAAATTCAAGTTATCCTGGAGAAGCTAGACACTCATTTAAATTTCAGTGGGCTAAAATTTTATAATACACAAAACAATTACCATAACAATGGCATTTTTTTATCTTCCTTAAAATAAGAAATAAGCAATAGCAGCAGCATAAGATACTGTGCCTTTTTACATTACAGTAGCACATTGAAATGTCACAACCCAAAGCTGATAGATATGTCTCAGTCTGAGGGGTTGCTTGAGTCTGAGCTTACAGTTTAAAAAAACATGGAAGAATGAGCCTAATTTGATGTATCTTCTTAAATAAGACTTAGAAGAGGAAGGCCAAATCCTTGGGCTGGCCAAATGCTTGCCTTTCTCTGACTTTCATTCTACATGCTAGTCCCTGATTTGAATCTAGTAATTAAATTTCAACAGAAATACCCTTTGCCTTGCATTTCTGAGTATAATACMAATAACTTCAGCTCAGTGGAACAGGGGATGAGATACCACATGCAAAGYAGACTGAAAAATACAGTCTGTCTGACATCAGACATGCTACCAAGACAGAGAACAAGTTAACATTTCCCTTCTGACCTATAGATATCATATAGTATCTATTTTAAAAACAAAGACAAGACAAAACAAACAAAAAACACTGTAAGGTTCTGGTTGCATCAATGCACACATAAGCTTACTGTCTCTTAGAATGCTGTGCCTTGAAAAGAACTAAACTGAAAAAATAAGATCTAAAAAATAGCCTTTTGTTTTTTCGCTGGKTTGTTTTTTCCTCCAACAGAAGGCAGTGTATAGTCCATCTGTTTTATAAGAATGTTTTATGGTTTGTTTACTGCATAAGACTTGTACAGAAGGTCAATACAATGCAGACTTGCAGTAGGAAAGAGGCAAGTACATTTTCATACTTGAAGGAATGGCATCATACATCAATTGTCTCCAGAATCATTAAATTATGGTCCTGAAGAAATGAAAGATTAAATTCACAGTCTAATAATTCTCTCACAATTCTTTCATAAAATATACTGAGGGCATTTTTTCCATTGGTAAAGACATTTGAAATATGAACATGCAATAATATTTTTACAAGTAAATAGAAATGTGTACTGGTCATTAATTAATTGTCTTCTATGGCCACTAGAAGTATAAGCAGTGAGAATTCTGCTGTTTATAAAGACAACTATAGGTTTTCATGGATTCCAGCAGTTRACATAATCTAATATAAACATATGTCAGAGGAATAGGGTGGATTTCTCTATGTTCCTTTTCCTGTCTATGCTTTTCCTTGAATTTTGTAGATTTTTATCTGATAGGACTTACMTGCAGTTACATAATTGAAGGTTGGAATGCCAATGGTTTGCCTGTAAGGCCTTTATAATATGCCTAAAATTTTAGATATCACAGCATGGAGGCTTCAGTGACAGCTGAAGATTAAATGAATTTTAAAAGTGTTTGTGAAATATTTCCTTCTTCACTTTATATTTGAAGTTCAAATATTTACTAGCAATAGCAGAATATGATTTATCTTATTGGCTGGCCAGGGGAAAAACCTAACATTCCTGCAAAAGAAATAAAAAAGTCTGTCTAAGGGATAAATGACCTATCACTCCTCACAAGGATTAAAGATTTTAAGCACTCTGATAAAAAGAAAGCGAGCACAAAGGAGTGGAATCAATTCAAACTTTACCTTTGGGCCACATGGAAATTCCCAAATAACACACCAGCCATTTTCAACACAGACAATTGAAAACTTGCCAGCATGTACTTTTTTTTTTTCCACATTCCTCCAAATTTCCATTTCCCCAAGCCACTCTTTCTCCCCAACACACTCATGCAGGAATCAGAAATCCCATCTCATGCCTTGCTTTGACAAGCCACTGAGCCCCCCAAATTTTTGATTCGACTTAGATGTGCTCCTATGAATAGCAGGGATGCTTTGATAGAATATCATCTTAAGGCTCAAACATTTTAATTTATTYAGCCAATTAACAGCAGCAAAGATGGAACTTAGTAGCACTATACTGTATTCTACAAGGAGTTTAGTTGAAGTCAGTGAAAATGAGGAAGGAAAATGAAATGTTCCTCCATTACTCAAAGCAAGTAAAATATTTAAAGTAATTATTAACCTACCTGGTGTCCTACTGACATAGGTATCAAGTGAATTTCTGTATTTCTGTGTCCAGCCTCATCCACACAGTACTTGGATTAGCCCCTGTGTGGGATGTGACAGAACACACACTAAACCAACTTGTAATGTGAAGCTGGAAGACAGTAAATTCTTTGGGAGGTATGTGAAGAGGCATTTTCATAGGTTGTAGCTAGTACTAATAAAATCTGAATTACCTGATAACTAAAATGAACAAAGAACCCTCTCCAACAGAGCCAGTAAGTAACTGAGGAGTAAAGGTGAAAGATTAATAATGTGCTGAAACGTAGAAGGCAAGGAGAGTAATGAGACAGACACAACAGAAGGACAGGAGTTTGTGCTGGGTGACAAAGTACTTATGAGTCAAACATACAGAACTTTCACAACCGAAAARAAAGGTGAAAGGGAAGCAAATGTTACACGGTATTAAGCTTTGTAAAGAGTAATAAATTTAAACCCAAATGAGTTAATTGCCCTGTTCTACTTGGTGTTTATTAAGCATCAGTAGAGTCCTACATTCAATTCTAAGCATCACATTTGAAAAATGACAGGCAAATTAGGGAGTTCAGAGGGAAATACAAAATGATTAAACATTTAGAAAACAGGTCCCACAAGACACCATCTAGGAAAAAAATGCTGAGGGGAGACATGATAACTGACAAAATATGCTGAGGGGTGTAACAAAAGGGACAGTGAGCAATAATTCTTGTGTATCCTTCTTTGACAAATGGTAGGTGTACTGGGAAGCTACAACATAGGAACTGCTTTAGGTAAACACAAAATCTTTGTTAAGAAAGGTYTAGGCTTTTGGGAATGTCACAGGGAGGATATTTTATCAACTTCACTGGGGGTCTTAAAGTCTATATAGATAATGTCAGTCCTTGAGATATCAGGATTGTGTAATCTTGCAACATTGTAGGGAACAGACACGTTGGCTTAAGATGTCCACTGTGAGCCAAGTCTTTCACGTSTCTTTATGTGGATGTGGATATGCAAATACACACCTAAGTACTTCATAGCTATAAATGGAGAAGAATATGTGATGGATAATCCTTCTGTTATGACACATATGCTCTATCCAATATCTCTTAAGTGAAGACACAATAAATGTCATRGCAGGGACTGGTCATTTTTTATACATAATGGATTTTCTCCTTTCACTGTTCTCCAGAATGAAATTATTTTTGCTTGACAACAGTGCAGTGCAGAAACTGCTTAAATATTGGAGGGCAGGGAAATACAAAAGATGGTTAAGGTTTCACTAACTTCCAAGCTCTGCTAACAAATGGCATATCTAGACACAGGCCCTGAACTAGAATTTTGCATTTGAGCAACCTTTGAAGATTTTTTTTCAATTTTTTTTTTTTTTTTTTTTTTACGGACTGCATCTGTATTAAAATTCATGGCAGAACTGAGGTTAAAAAGCTGTTAAATCTTAGAGGGTTGGGGCTAGCACAGGGGTGGATGAGGCTTCCAGACAGGCTTGGCTTATGCATGACTGAAAGGGCAGGAATGCTACAGCCACCTCCTCTATGGCTGCTTTAGTCTRATTACTTGGTTTTTACTTTTTCATTGACAGGGAAAGGTTCACTCTACATTTAAAGATATGCTTTGTTTTGAGACTGCTGCTGGTAAATGGGGTGGTTAGCTACCTTATTCTCAGTCTAGGCAAGTGGTATCTCAATGTGTGCAATTGTGCTGCTAATAAGGACTCTTACTGGCAGGAAGAAGGATAAGATTGAGTGGCATGTGCTAAATACRGTTTTACTCCAAAACCCCCAGCTCAAAACCACTGGCTACTGCATTCTTGGAAAGCACAAAATGTGAAGGATCATTCTACAAATAACAGATATCTGAGCCTTTTCCATAAATGTTTGCTATCAGGTGAAATAGCAGACAGGCTAATTGGGGTGAYCCAGTATGGTGGTGCTTTACTCCAYCTAGATATGCACCAATCTATGGGGCCATGTGGGATCCACCCAAGATTACTGATGGAGTTGGTAAAAGTGCTCACCAAGCTCACCACAAGTCTGCCATTTACCACAAGTCCTGGCTCACCATGGAGGTCCCAGGTGACCAACTGAAAGTTAGGAAATATAAGGGACATCTACAAGAAGAGCCAGAAGGAGGATCTGGGAAACTCCCARCCTGCCAGCCTGACCTCGGTGCTGGGGAAGCTCATCTTGAGGACGGTCACATGGCATGTACAGGATAACCAGGGGATCAGGCCCAGCCATCATGGGTTTATGAAAGGCAGGACCTGCCTGACCAACCTGATGTCCTTCTATGAGAAGGTGACCTGCCAAGTGGGTGAGGGAAAGGCTGTGGATGCTGTGAACCTAGAGGTTAGTATCCTGGGTGGTATCCAAAATACTGTGGGCAATAGARCTAGTGCAGGAATTGTCCTCCTGTACTTAGCTCTGGTGAGGCTGCACCCTGAATCCTGGGCTCAGTTCTGGGCCCCTCACTACAAGAAAGATACTGAGGTGCTGGAGTGTGCACCAAGAACAGAGCAGGTGAAGGGTTTGGAGCACACAAGTCTTATGAGGAGCACCTCAGGGAGGTGTGGTATTTATCCTGGAAAARAAARCCACYAGGRAAGACTTTATCAGTCTCTRCAACTCCCTGAAAGGAGGGTGTAGCCTGGTGGGGGGCAGCYTCTTCTTCCAAATAAAAAGTGTTAKAACARGAAGAAACAGGYTCAAGTTCACCAGGGCAGATTTTTGGATAGTAGGGAAAATTTCTTCACAGAAAGGGTTGTCAAGTACTGGAACAGGCTACTCATGGAAGTGGTGAAATCAATACCTCTGGAGGTGTTTAAAAGATGTGTAGATGTGGGAGTTAGGGGCATGATTTAGTGGTGGACTTGACAGCACTAGATTTAGGGTTGGACTCCATGATCTTAAACTATTCCAACTTAAACTGGATCTATTGATCAGATGAACAGTATTTGCTTACTTCTCGACTATTTATATATATATGATAAAAAAAATATTCCTGAACCTATAAATAGGTGTTGAAACACTGTCAAAAACAGAGAATTCCAGTGGTGCCATCTTTACTCACAAAAATAAACTAGGAAGAAGAAATGGGCAGGAAATAGAGTGAACAAAATTTTCAAATGTTTTTATGCTCTTTACTCAGTATTTCCTTTTGCAAGTGTGGCTTTATTTCCATTCCTTAAGAATCTCATTTTCAGAAGAGGGAGGAAAGAAAAATGTAAACCAGATATACTGGCTGTCTAAATTAAGATACTCAGTAGTCTTTTGTTGCTTTGATAGCAACAAAACTGTCTCTCTCTTTCTCTAGTGGTGAAGTCTGCATAYGGTTTCTGGTCTGAATAATTTCATCACCTTCATACTACAGCCACTGTGGCAAATCTAATTAAGTGTTTCCTCATTTTATGTAGGACAGTGCAACAGAAAGCTACTGCCTTCGTAAGTGCAGAGATGTGAACAGCTGTAGCATACACTGTAAAATACCACCTTCAGAAATTTTCATTTTACTGGTAATTCTCACYATTGTTCCATGTGTGAAACACCACAAGTCTCCTTTAATYCAATAAGACTGCAAAGCACTATCATTTGATAAAAATCCTAACATAAAACTGTCAGCAGAACACTGAAAAAGGGCTAGAAAAGTCTTTCTAATATGCAGTACTTGCTGGTATCATCCGACTAAGGGGAGAATGGAGGTAAGTTGTAAGTAAATTTCCCCCTTGCCACTGAAAGCATGTTAGGGCTTCTGTAGTAGAAGATCCCAAGCATCTCTAATAGGGCTATGATCCCTTTTCTCCATGCATTGAAAAGACTAGTGTATAGGCCAAAAAGTGTAGAAATTCAATAGTATGATAGTCCAATAGATGAGTTAATAAAGTGGTTGGGGTTTTGTTTTTTTTTTTTTTTTTTTTCAGTTTACTGATTTTTAAACCAACTGCTTAATTCTTAGATTTACCATTTTTTCAAATAATTCAAATAATTCAGCATGAATTAAAAAACCTGTTTTCTTTTCTTTCTTTTTTTTAAATTTTCTTCAGTTATGTTGGCTGCACTGAGCTYTGCTAACTTTGATTCTCCCTAGATATCAAGGACAGCCTTTGCAACTGGACTTACCTACAAGAAAAATCCTGCTCTACCTCMCTCTTGTCATCAGCAAGGCTGCTGGTGCCTCACTTTCATGAACAAAAGTAGCAAACAGATCCCTGGAGGGCTGTCAGTGCTGTTTCAACAGCTGAAAGACAGAACATTTTGCCTAGTGATGCAGTCAGTTTCCTYCTCCTCTTTCCTTCTGGATTTTGTGTGATCTCTAGGTACAACCATGGCCTCCATCAACCCATGAAGGGTCCCACATTTATTGATATGGAATAGCAGTCTGACGGGACTTTGACTCCTGATCACACAGTTAAATTTTGCTCTATGCAGTTGTTTAGAAAATGCTTTGCTAATAGAGAGATCTAATGGCTGCAAACAAAGAATAGCCCTCCCTTCTATGCCCCTGTCACTGCTGAGAAAGATGCCTTTAAATTTTTCCTTTCCCTGCAGAAACCTTTGCATGGATTTGAAGATAATAAAGGTGCAGCCTTTAAATGAAGYGTGCAGTCTAAACATATTGTTGTGAATTTAAGCCACAGTAAATTAATCAATGATTATACAAATGAAGATAAAAAGTGGAGCTGGTGCATGGCATTCACAATGCAGTGTAAACTGTACAGGGCAGGGGCTGCTTTCTTGCCATGGCAACCTCATCCCTGGATTTCTCCTCAGCCTCCTACATGAAATAGCTTCACCATTGCTGTTGTGCATTGTGTCACTGATCTAAGGAAAAGCTCCCACYGTGCCCAGAGAGGAAGCCAGAACTGGGGACAGCAAGAAGGAAAATTATACTTATCCCAGAAACAGGAAAACTGCCCAGATTTACAGGTCTTGTCCAATGCAAATCCATAAGCTTTATGTAAGGAACTTTTTGTTTTTCACATAATCCTTTCAGAGAGCTGCAAGTAGGGTGCTAGTGATCAGTGGGGAAAAGAGGATATCGAATTTTAATTTCAAATCTGCCTCGGGGTTTCCGTAAAATAATGTCTTTCTTAATCCTAAAAATTAACAAAATGCTTAACAATTTGTTGTAGTGCACYAGGATATATTGACCACTGGAAATGAATATAAGTCATCAAAAAAGATTAAAAAGATACAATGAATGAAAAGCATGCATATATACATGAACATTCACTAAATATATAAAATATATAAATGTGTATATATTTTTAATATGTGTATATGCAGTGTGTGTAAAGTGTCTACATGTATTTAATGTGTAAATATGTCTAAATAGGCAACTTAAACTTTAAAAATAGAAACCTTACCCATGAAGAAAAGCAAACCTATTTAACGCTTTATGAGGTTTGCATTTCCAGAGATACTATTTCTGTTGATGCTGTGCACTATGACTGCACCACAAACCATTCATGCTGGGCTACTATTAAGACATGAAGAATGGGAGAGACTGTGCTGCAAAATTCAGAACTGGGGTACGAAATCCTTTATTCTTCAGTTACCTTAGATTAGTTAGAACATTGTATTCCTGATGTCATAGTGCTCCAGCTCCAAAATCTACAAGCAATTCATTATCTTTACAGTGAAATACAATTTGGTGTCACCGGATGAGTTGAAGATGAAAAGACTACACATTGGGATTGTTAGGAAGTCCTAAAACATATAATGGAATATTTAGCTGGTGAGATGACAAGTGGAGTCTTTGAGGCAATAAAGTAATAATGACCCTGAGTGAGCAAATCAGTAGAATAAAACTACTCTGGAAATTAAACCAAGCATGTACTTCTTATTTTGCCTAAATGAGATTACAGAACAAAAATTCCTTAGTRTTAGGTACCCAAGACTGTTATATTTTCTTCAGTACTAGAGTTGTACTATCACAAAAAGTGCTGATGAATAAGTTGACAATTTTGAATGAAATTCTTTGGAATTTTGTTTTYATTTTATTTAAAATTACAGTCTTAAATTTATTTGGCCATACATCAGTTTAGATAATTGTGTTTCTGTTCACTTGAGAAGGATAGGAGTTCAGAAACAGGGTTATGGTCAGTAAAGAAAATAAACAAAGGATCAATACCTTATGTGTATGTAAAAGACAGCTGGGTTTTAATAAACACTCTAATAAATGTGGCTTACAAATAAAATGTAACTTTAGCCATTATTTGAATGCTTACTGTTCTCAGTATTTTTTCTGAGACATTAATTTCCACCACATTGTAGCTGGTACCACATCCCCAGAATTTTTCCTGGTGATAAAACATTCCTCTACAGACCAGCCAAAAATAACACAGTAATGTTTCTTTGTTTTCTTAAGTATCATCTCTCCTTGAAAACTAAATTTATTTTGGTTACTTCTTCATCAATAGGAATTATTTCCAGCCACTGGAAAACAGTCTTCACAAAATAAGATATTTTTCTTAAAAACTGGCAAAACATATTAATCCATCTGAAAAGTCCATACAAGCTTGAATGCTGCTTTATCCACAGCATTCATATCCTGAGTGAAATTTTAAAACAAAATTCCTGCAGGAGATGGCCATTTTAGAAAAAGTAAAGAATTGTGGTTTCAGAGAAGTTCTTTCAGGATATTTGCACTATTCAGAGTAAAAGCATTATTAAATTATCTTTTCTTCACTTCAATTTATTCAAATACACTATTACAGAACAAATGACCAGCAATGAGAAGTCTGTGGTGTAAATGTACACAATGATTGGACAATGGACCACTTCTTTCAGGAAAAAGTTCTATTTGGAAATCAGCAACAGAAAGATGGTTGTAAATAAAAGGCCAAACATAAGGTACTCTGTGTCTTAACCTTCTTCATTGTTAGGTAAATAATCTGATATAACTGGAAAARAAAGACATCAAGAAGTGTTTGTTTGTGTTGCCATGGCTAGTAATCTCCTACTTCAGGATATAAGCTTTTTTCCTCTTGTCTATTAGTGTCTGAATTAATTCTTTCACTGTACAGACCCATTTCATCTTTGATTGACTTCTCTGCTTGCATCAGTGGCTCACATGATAGGCTTAATGGATGCATTTTCCATGTAAAAATAGTTAAGTGTTTGTGTCTGTGTTTTTCATCAGCTAACCATAGATGAGAATAAATAGTTTAAAAAGTTAACACTATATATTATGATTTTTTTTCCTATTTTTGTTATTGTCCTACTATACACTAACAATAGATACAATTGTATTGTAAAATAATTTATATAAGAGCTGTTGTTTTCTTACAGGCTGTCTGATGAATCTCTCTTCTTTAAAATTGCTTCATTTATATAATTTTACAAYGTTTTAGGTTATTTACTTCAGTTTGAAAAAAGATAAGTAGTACTAAARTGGGTGTGCACAAACCTGAGTCCAGCTCATTTGAAAAGTCAAATGAAGTGGAAAACTGTTCATAGAGARTAGTTTGCTTGCTTGGGATCACATTAAACTAGGATAGAGAGGAAGAGCACACAAATACGTCTGTACTGCTCCCTTTTGCCCAAACTTTCTTCTTTGAGTGGTCTCAAGCTAATTAGTGTCTAAATTATGATCTTAGTAGATAATATTTTTATTTAGTCAACTCCTTTTGGAGTTAATAAATGAATGAAACAATTATTTCATTGGCAAAAGTAATGAAAGCAAGGAGCATGTGGCAAGTGACAAAACCTTCCTATTATTATACAAGGAAAGGATATCTAACYTTTTCTCAGATCTGAAATTTTCTACCTCGGAGTGTTCTCTTATGAGGAAATATTAAAGTTCAAGTGTAGGATACACCTCTCAAACAGCAATAATCAGCTGCAAGTACTGTGTGTGTAACAGCTTCCTCCATAGAAGTCCTGTCAAACATTCTGGGCCTTAGGCTTGTTTACAAGCTGGATGAGTCAATAATGTCATCCCAAGCAAACACACCAAGGATATGCATATGAAAAGATAGGCAGCAAGACTGCATGAAGCAATCTCGTTGCTTTGGCTTGTATAAAATCTCTACTAAAGTTTCAATTTCCATTTCAGACAATTCACTTCTAAGATGCTGAGCTACTGGATAGACTGCAATGGAGAGCAATCAGTATGATTAGAGATCCTCAGAAGATGGTCCACAAGGCAAAATTGAGGAAAAAAGGCGTGGATAGTTTCAAAATAGGCTAAAAAAGAGGAAGAAAGATTAAAAAGTTCTTGTATTGCAATGAATGCACAGATACCAAGAATAAGAGTCTCATGGTAAGGCTAGATAACCACTTTAGTGGATGTGCTAGAGAGATTGCAACATCTCTTTCAATAAACTGAGCAAATATTTGTACTGGACATGGAAAAGGCAGATTGTTTCATTACCTGGAGAGGTAAGCTAAGCGACTTCTTGTCACCCAGCCCTATTCTTTCTGTTATGAATAAGACATCATTTCAAGGAGGGAGATACTGAATACTTATGAATGCCCGTTGTTGACAGATAAACACCACCAGGTGCTTGTATGTTTAATTAAGTAATGCTTTTTGGAAATATTAATAAAAAGGGCATCACAATGTTAGTGGCAGATATAAATCCACTCATTGCACACATGAATGAACTTAATGTAAAGTGATTATATGATTTTTTCTCTAGGGAGCCTTTCCTCATTTGCATYTTTGTTTGCCCCACTCATACATCAACTCAAGATTTACTCTGATGATTTTATTTGAATGGAAAGCCCTATTAGTGTATTTGCTGTATAAATGCATATGATTCTATGCATGCTGTACCCTACATACAGTTTCTAAATACAGTATCAGTGATGAGATCATACCGAGACTAAACAAAATGMTCTTTAGACAGTCTCTCCTAAAGAAAAAATTATATGTTAATGAGATTTCTTGTGGATCCCCAAATTCCTTTTCGTAAGCCACATAAGAGTTTAAATATTTATTAATGCATTCAGCTAAACAAATTTCCTCTGTATATTTTGATCTATCTCACCAAACACTCTATTTGTCTCCCTTAAATCAAAAATCTGTGAGCCAATGTTTGATTTACACTTAGATTCTAAGTTAGATATTAAGGTAAACCTTTACTGGCACTTTCTATGGTTGTTGCAATAGGCTTTCATGGCCCATATGAGATTTCTGGCTGTGAAGTCTTTTCATTGACTTTATTTTAGCTAGCATACTTTTTACTTAGCAAAAATAAAACTGAAAGAGGTATCATTTTTAGCCCCACATGAGTATGTTTCCCGAAAACCAGAAGCTGTTAACTTTGCAACATCAACAAAAATCCTTCAACATCTATCTTCAATATTTATGGCAGAGTTCCATGYGTTACATCTCAATTGGAAAGATTTTATCTGTAACCTTTTTTCACTCCAAAATTTATAGCATTTGATATTTACTACTGCAGATTAAATCTCAGTTGTTCTCTTGCAGTAATAATAAAATCCTCTTAAAACTACTTTCCTGTTATTAAAATCCCCATTGTTTACAAACACACAACATGATTACCTCTTACTGTGGTTCCTGATTGGTAAAATAATTTTATAACATTATTATAAATTTTCTATTTTATTAGAACAATTCCCAGGAGACAAATATTTCATCTATGTAGCAAAATTAATCAACAATGTACAGTAATATTGCATAGAAAAAAAGAGTATTTTTCCCACCACTTAAGTTATGTATCAAGAAAAATTCTACAATTATTAGCTTATTACTGTGATACCACTCTAAGAAGCATTCCTAGCTCCAATTACATCTGTTCAATGATACCTTTGAAAAAGAGAAATGTCTGAACTCTGCTAAACCTGTCACTTTAGGCTGTTTACCTTCATGAGACCTGAATGAAGAAATCAGGGCCCAGCCTCAGGTTTTCTAGTGAATTAGATTTCATGAAACTTCTTCACTATTTAATGAGGCATCTCAAAATTCTGCCATTCAGAACCTGCAATTCAGGTTTTCCACTGTGTGCTGTTTTCCACATTGCATTTGGAAGGCATATCTTCTGAAGTACATCAGACTGTTGGAAAGCAATTGCTTCTCACAGCAGCAAGGCACAGACTTTTCTTTCTCTGGAAGTGCTGTCTCCAAGGTTTAAGTTCCTACTAAACTGAGCTGGGAAAATGGTGACTCAAGTGACAAAACCTTTACTTTGATGGATCAGAGGTCCTTGATAATGTCATATTCCTGTGATTGCTGAGCTCAGGATAGACCCASCATGGGAGTTTTCCTGGCAGGGGATGGCCCGCAAGATGCTCAAGGAGCTGGACCAGCTGCCAGGCTCTGCAGTGAGATGCTGSCCCTTGGAGAGCTTCTGGCTCCAGCTCCTTCTCATCTCAGCAGATCCTTGGCACCTGAGCCTGAAGTCTCTGGGGACAGGACCGCAGTTTTCATCAGTGCCTGCTGTGGGCATTTACATGTGTGTGCCGTGGCAGGGCAGGCAGGGATGGGATCAGACACTGCAGCTGACTAACACAGGTACCGGGCAGTAACCCAGCTGGGACACAGCAGAGATGCTCCTCAATCACTCTGCTTCCTGATTTTGTTCTTWGCAAAGTCTGATCATTCTCCAGCTATTCTTGATTACTTCCCTCTGAGCTACTTTATCTTCAGCTGGTTAATTTCAGCAGCAAAATTTAAGCTGTGCTACCAGCCTGTAGAATAATCCTGCCTGTTTCCTGCACATCTCCCTTCAATGTGACAAGGCATTTCACTTATGTTTGTAGGACAATAGCACTGATTATTTCCACCTGAGTTAGTTACAAAACAATCTACCCCCTTTTCATGTTACACCAGACTAATTCCAAGAGTGCCTTTTACAGWCTGATTATATATATTTTCAAAGGCATTGCAAACTGCTAATGGTCTCTGGTCCTATGAAATTTGCTGGACATATGAAAAAAGTTTGCAAAGAATACAGCTCTAATGAACTGAAATGCATGTGAATATCATGATACTCAGTTAAAACAAACAAACAAACATAAATCCCCAAAACAAAAACAAGCAATGCCCCTTCCAAAAAACCAAACCAAAATAAACAGAGTCACACTTGTTGAGATAAACTGGCAATGAAAAGTGTTGAGAAACAGAAATAAACTGACAGAAAATATTCACTTATTCAGTAAATCAGATGTGCTACTGTGTCAGATATATGCAGCCATAGAGTTTGTTTCAGAAATAGTATCTACAAGATGTAGATACTTAGCTTTCTAATCACCAGTTTAATTGTTCAAGAGAAGAAGATCACAATTATTCTAAATTTCAGGGTCACAGGAGAAAGACAGGTCTTAATTTGCAAGAGCTTTGGTATGCAGGTAGSAGAAACATTTCATACTATCTCCAAATATATTGTTTTCTGTAGCTTGGAGAAGAAGGGGTTATCAGAAATTTTTAAAATAAATTCTGTTCCAGGATAATACTGTGGTAACACAGGAGATGGAGAACTATGACTGCAGCCTCAAGAACAATCTGCAGTCAGCATTAATTGCAAAAATGATCATAATGTTGCCATCTGTTTCAGTGGAACCCATTAACAGTTTGTGGTACTTTGAATATGTAAAGCCTCTTTGTGCTCCTGGAAAGTTACAGCAGCAAAGCTCAGGTGTTTCACAAAAATGAGTTCAACATTAGCAGATACAGCTCAAGGAATATTTCTACTACTCCCACCTCCTCCCCTGCCCCTTTTATTAAGCTTTTTAAAATTCATTGCAGTTGTATAAGATATTAGGACATTAAGTCTTCCAATTGCTTCTSACTATTAAGAGACTCATTTACAGTCTCCATTATGACATAACAGACCTTTTTATTCCTTCCATATGAAGTCACTGATAATGTTTACCTCTAAGATACTTAAGTGCTCTGATATACTCCATGGAAGATTGACTCTCATGCTTACTGTCACTACGAGGGAATAATTTGGAGAGAACAACTTTCTTACTTGAATGCCTCATATAAGTGCTTAAAGTTAGGTCAAGTCACCAGCTGTAKAATAAAAGTGTCAGATTAAAAGGTGACACAGAGATTTATATATTAGTGCTGCCATGCCAATAGTGAGAAATTTAGAAATCTTATTTACTTTAGAATTTTAACAAGCAGCAATGCAGTAAAGCAACAGTAAATTGTCTGAATCTCCAAAGTTAATACTCTCTTGTCAAATTTGAATTAGGGTATTATGCACTGGACTACAGATACACTGCACCCAAACTCTTTATCTAGAAGATGGTCATGTATTTTCAGAATGCAAAAGAAATTCAAATAAGGATGATGGAACTATTAACTTTTTTACCTTTTTTTTTTTCTCAGAAGTGTAAGGTGTCCCATCTTTCCCTCAACACTATTTCTGAAGACACAAAAAGAAAATCTACAATTAGATGCTTAGCATCACTCMTTTATGATATTTTGATACTGAGACGTATATTTCAACTGGATACAGAATGTATTTTTATCAGTTTAGTTCTGTGAAATACRAAATTTAGGACCTGAGCAACAACTTTTTCTGGGTTTCATTTTGCTTGTGCTTTGGCTCAGTATAAATGTTATTTATACCTTTCCAAATCAGTCTCTTCCTACTCATTCCTCCTAAACTGATGTATGAACCACAGAACTAAGAGCTCGTCATCTGCAAATGCTGCTTTGAGAAAACTTGTTGGAAAGGAGGGCAATGGGAATTGAGGAAAGAAGAAAGTGGCATTTAAGAACTCAGGCTAGCACAGATTTCTTCTCTTAAGCTGTGCATTTAAATATGATTATTTCCATTTAGAAACAAAACCCCTTTGTTCTGCCACTTCCTCAGAACTTTCCAGAATAGGCAGGAATTAGTTAACTATCTCCAAAAGAATTTAAAATTCAAAGACGTGAAATAATTATGCTTGGGGGGAAGACAAACAAGCAAASAAACAAAATACACWCAAAAACTACCAAAAAACCACCACAACCAATAAAAAAATCCAAACACAGGACACCAAACTCTAAGAATGATAATTAAGAGTCTGAAGTACAAAAGGGTAATGCACTGTCCTCTTCCCCAGTAGGGAAGTTCATTAGCAGTGGAATTGTGTCATTTGCCCATCTGTTCATAATTGCATTCACTGCAGGAATTAAGCGACGGAAGTGACGTTACCCGGGCTCAGCACAGGCAGCCCAGCACATCACAGGCACCCTCGGCTCCACGTGGACACCTGC
>NW_026623368.1:449544-456629 GCF_030028575.1 Malurus melanocephalus
GGCCCATGGAACCAGGGTGATTTACACCCGTTGCCTGAGCAGGGCTGGCCTGGATCATGTCTCTGAGAAGGGCAGCAGAAATAAAATTTGAAAAAGGTGATGCATGTTCTGGATAGGAACAAAGCCATCTCGAGGGGAAAAGAGCCCTTCCACTGGCTGGAGGCGCACACACCTCTTGTGTGTACATCCCAAACATTGGGTGCTTAGCAGCTGCTGTAATATCAATGAGTGATTGAAGCAGGCCCTCATTACATTAGCGCTGAGCTTATTGCTTGTGCCAGTCTCATTATTATTGGTGACTAAACTGGCAGATTGTCAGGATGCCTCATGGCGAGATGAGCTTTTGCAGCTCTTTGTTTGTAGTTATTATAAACAATGAAGTGAAAGCAATCCCCTGGGCATAGTCATGTCTCAGATGTTTTTTGCAAGCAGCAATCAACTTGCAGAAGCAGCCATGGTAAACAACTTCTTATTTTAAGAAGCGATATTAATTAAAGCATGAGGCATGGTTCTGAAAGAGAACTTGTTAATTATTTAATGTCACCTGCACTATCAAGCCCACCAGTTGGAAATTGTTTCGTTTTGCCTCAGATGGGCTCTGCCTGTCATCTGAACCAGTGGAAAATAATGTGCAGTGCCAAGTGCCAAAAAAATAGTCGGGGTACATCTGGGAGTCATATCACATTTTAATGTACAGTCCAGGTTTATTACTTCTGAAGAATTCTGAAYGTGAATAGTAGGCCATATTACACAGTGTGTAAAAATGCTAAACTTAATTGTGAACATTACATTCCTCATAAGAATAGGGAGAATATTAAGTGGGCTGAAACTGTAGATATTCATGATTACTGAAATTCCTGGCCATCTACTGATATCACTGCATACCAGTAGATGCTTTGGAAACTCTGCCCAGCTGTTAAATCAAATAGTGAGAATCAAGGGTTGACATCTGCTACACACACATTAAGACGAGAGAATGTTTTTAAGCTTTTAGCAAAGCTTCTGCGGCCATTCCTGTAGCACAAGAAAATTCTTTCTACTTTTCTTGAAAGACCTACAGGTATGACCATGGAAAGAAGGGTATGAGCTGGAATCACTGGGGCTGAAACTGCTCACTGGTGGGCATGAGCCTTCTGACTTTGCTTCGGGGGAATGGGAGCCACCAGGACTAWTTTGATTATTAAGTTCAGCACAAGCTGAAGGTCATTGGTATCACTCAAAGATATTTCTAGTTTTAATTGAGATAGAAAATTCCAACATGTGAGTTTTTCTCATGAAAACATTCTTGTTAAATGCTGAAAAAGTGAACACACGTTTCAAATATGGAAAAAGTGAAAAAGTGACATTTTTTTTTACATCAATAAAAATTTAGACTTTTCTCAAATGAGTACCAGTGATTTTTTCTTTTTCTCAAATTGACATAGACTATGCTGTTGTACCTATGAAAACAGTGTCTGTTATTTATGTCTATTCTTAGCACTATATAAGAATATTGTGTATATTRTGTATATTGTGTATACCAGAATATGTAGATAGAAATTCATGTGAGAAAGGACCTGGCAGAACAGACTTGCAGCACCAATAATCATCCCTAAACTGTCTTTGCACCATTAAACTGCAATGGCAAAGTTGGTGTTTTAAGGATCATTAATCTCTTCTGGAAAATTTGTCTGAATTGCCACCTCAGYCTTCTTGTTACACGTTCCTAAATTCCAGCTTGCAACAAACATCAATTTAATAAAATACAGCAGTTCATGTTTTCAACTCCTATGCAGAGGATATGAAACTCTGACAAAAAGTTTAAAAASTCATATTAAAATAACCAGTGTTCTGAGGACATTTTTGACAGCAGAGTCAAACAAACAAAATAACCGGAGAAAAAGAGGCAAGCATAACAAAATTTAAGGCATCAACAGCTGCAGAAAAGAGAAATGGAAATTAGGGAGTAAGCATGCAAGAAAGGACAAGAACATTGATTCACTGTTTGCTGATTTGAAAAGCAGGATCATATTTCTTCACCTTCACACACTATGCAAGAAAAACCTTGGAGCCCTGAGGACACATTCTTAACCAAAGGATCTTCAGTATGAATGAAATGCAATTCTGATAAACTGTAAGATCCATCTAAGACTGAGAAGAATACAAAGTTTACCAGAGTGGTTAATTAATTATCTGATAGGTAGAGATAAGACAACAGAAGATCCATATCCCAAACTGATCCAACTGAAAAGTTGACAGGGCGTAGCAGGAAGGATGCTAGCCCCAGGAAGGAGTACATACCAAGGACAAGTAATCAACATAGTTAGGTCTGGCACTCACTCAGATCTAATAGTGAAGTAAGCATGCTTAAAAYGAAGCACAAAGAAATTTAAAAGTAGTATTTCAAATGAAACTGGCTGTGGGCTGTTTGTCCTTTAAGAGTTATGATTTGTGAGAACAAAATGCTGCAGTAAGTTACAATTCTATTATCACCTTGCAATACACTAAATTGATTGCACAWTAATGTTTCTATTTTTTCCCCACTGTCTTAGCCATACTCAAAGGTGTCTTAACAGTCAATAAAGCAACAACAGCAGCAGCCACTGCTAGACAGCATTTTTGAATGGGATTAATTTCACTTTCAGTGGAAATAAAAGAGCATTTTTCTGCCAGGATTAAGGGTCTGGAAAACTAGCAACCTTAGTTCAGGCGCATTTTCTTTTTTCCAAAGGAAAGGATCTGGGGTCAGTAGAAAGTGGGTTGTAGAAGGTGTATTTTTTCATGCCCACTTTGCATGAATTCCACTTTGAGTATTGGCCAGCTTGAGCTGAAAAAATAAACAAAACAAAACAGAAAAAAAAACCCAAATAAACTATCAAGTTGGATCTTCTACAAGATGGCCAAACTGATAGCTCCATATTTTTGTAATCATTCATGAACCAACCCATACTCCGTCAGAATCTGAAGTTGCTCTAAGACAGTCAGACTGAGTCACAAAACCAATTTTTACTTCAGAAGTGGAAGTTGTTTTTCCTACAGTATAAAAGCAAAAGAGATTAAACTATAGAAATTTTTCAAAAGGGAAATTCATTCCTTATTTGCCCTAAGATTCCACATCTCAAACTCCATTTGGTAAAATAATGTGTGTTAACGATCCAATTTCATTTAGGAAAATAATRTTTTTGCCATTCATAAATAGTGGAAAGACCAAGAATATTTTTTTTTTCAAAATTACCCGGAAGAATTAAATCATTGGGGGTTTTGTGTATATGAAATGTTTTCTAYCAGTAAAACATACCATACTTTTGGTGGAACTTTATTTAAGGAATATGTAAGTTGCCCTATGTATCTCAAAGGATGCCTCAAGATTCTGGACTTTTATTACCACCTAATCTGTGGACTTGTGCTGGCATTCACCCTCCTCAGCATTGCAAAGATGGGCAGCCAGGATGCCCTGCCTGACCGAGCACAGAAGTGCCAGCTGCTGAGTGAGGTGTTTCTGAGAGGAACTGATTTTTCCCTTAGGTGAAAAATAAAGGAATGGCAGCGTTCTAGACATTGAGCAGTAGGAATGCTTACATGATATTATGATTACAGCTCCAAATGGYCTTAGCACAGCCCTAAAATGGAAAACAGCTCTTTTGCTTACTTGCTGTTTCCACAATATTCAAGAAACCAAGCACTTTTACTGTAAGAAAGTGTAGACTTTCTTCTTTCATATTACTAGTTAATGACCATAACATTGCAAATTTATTTCTCATTTCAAAGAAAGAGAAGTTCTGACTTCTCTTCTTCAATATTTTTGTTATTGCAATTGGTSACTTAGTCAGCAGTATAGGAATGCATCTGCAAGTGCAGGTTGCAAAGTCACACAGTTCTGTTCTATCAAACCCAACACCTTTCCTAACCTAAATTACACTGTTTGCTTTTCAGGTAAGACTGTAGAGCAAAAGTGTGCTGAATGTACATTACACTTTTTTGGTTTTTTTTTTCTGAAGTATTGTGGCCTCTTTGTAGCTACCCTGTTGCCTGCATTTCACCTCACAATCTAGTCCCCAAAACCCATCTAGCAGTTGTTGCAAACTACCATCTTTGTATTCTYGGTCCTGGACGAATTCTTCTTCAGCTTTAGTCAGATACTACTRAAGAAATAAAGGTTTCCACTCTGTAAAATTAGATAGCTGTCCTCTGTTAAAACTTACTTTTGCAGCTTTTGTTTCAGTCCTAGCCTTCTCAAGCTAGTTGTTTGAATTGTGGATTCAAATTTACACAAACTCTCTTGTCAGCTGAAGCTCCTCTTGTCTTTTCTAAAGTGGGTTGATTTTAAAATGTAGTGTTTGTGTGAATTACTAGGGAATTCTTTTGCATAAGCTGCTTCAGGACAAATGGGTGGGAGTGCTAATTTAACATCAATGTTCCCATCAAAAGTCCTTGCTCTGTTAAAATAGAGGGGTCTGCAGTTCAAATTGTCCTCCTTCTGTCACACATTATTGCAAAAGGTTTCTCCTTTGCTCCTAATTGTTGTACTACAAACTCTAAGTTTGTATATAAAAAAAGTTTATAACTTTTTATAAAAAAAGTTTATAACTTTTTTTAATCTCTTAATAGTCTGTATCCTCACCCCAATATCTAGTCTTAGATTTTCATTGTAAAACATTTTGTTAAATATCTTTTCAATCTAAAAAATTATTACTATTGCTGGATTTCATTACAGCTTTCTCTGCAACCCAGCTCAAATAAAATATTTCAACTATATATGTGAGACTATTGCAGAGTTGTAAATATGACCAGGGCAAAGTCAGCTTCTTAAGTGCAAGTGTATTGTCTGTTTGGCTTTTGGAATTTTTTTTTCTTCAATGGTGACATAAAAACTTCATGTGCAAATGGAAGGCAGCAACATCATTTTCTTAGAAGATATTTTCTAGTTTATGTATACTAATGTTAATAAATTTCATTCTGAGTTCTTARGGTGGATTTTTGCCCTTGAGTCTGAGAAGGTTCTTTGTGCTTGCTAACTGGAAGCATTTTCCTGTGGTTAAATACATTTCTATGGGTAAAACATCCCTCAGGATAAATTTTCGAAAATGAAAGGAATATTTTGTCACATTCCCAAGTTATAAATTAGTGGTAGATTAGTCAGGTCAATAATGTAAACAACTGTTTCATCATTTATTTCTCATCTTAAAATKAGATTGTTTAACAAAAAAAACTTCCAGTACTAAATCAAAATACTAAAACCAGATTTGTCAGTTTTTACAGTGTTTCTGGTGTCATTATTTGTCCTACCTTTTCATTGACCATGTATAAAATTAAATGAATGAAATCTTTGCATCCATTTTTTCGAGCTTACAGTTACTGTTGWAGTCTGGAATCCTTATATCAGTCTAGAAACTTAAATCCAACCCACATCCTCTAGTGCTACACCTGTTTAC
This sequence comes from Malurus melanocephalus, assembly GCF_030028575.1. Classification (NCBI taxonomy): domain Eukaryota; kingdom Metazoa; phylum Chordata; class Aves; order Passeriformes; family Maluridae; genus Malurus; species Malurus melanocephalus. The sequence goes on from NW_026623368.1 coordinate 454,956, forward strand.
CCTCACCTGGAAGCTTTCTTTTGTCTTCTTACTTTAGTGTCTCCAGCCTGCCCACTAGCACCATATTTTATTTAATATGTGAATTAAATAATACAGGCAGACTCCAGGTAGTAGCATAATGGAAGAAAGGAGAGGATAAGCTTACCAACGCAAGCCACAGCCTTTCCAGTTTTGAGCATTCAGCCTTATTCATTGGGTCTTCCAATTCTTCCAAATATCTATTTTCCCCCAAAGTTCTTTCAGGTGTGAAGATCTTCCTTGAGATGTTGGGTTTCTTTTTGTTTTGTTGTATGATGTGGTTTTGTTTGTTGGTTTGTTTGTTTTTGTTTGGTTGGTTTGTTTTGGGTTTTGTGGTGTTGTTTTGGCTTGTTGCATTTTTAAAGGGAATAATGCAGGGGAAAATACACTCTGTATGAGATCTGACAACGTCCTGCATAAACACAGGCCTGTTCCCTTAAAAGAAGATGTAGTGTGCATTGGAATGAGGTGAAATGAAGAAAATGAGAATTCTGGAAATGTTTCGTATTTCCAGGACATAGTACCAATCTTAGATAGTTTCCATATTTCCAGTATTCCTTGGTTCATCTTTTGCTTAATGGAATGCTCTGTGAACCATCACATTTTTTTGCGCACTTAGGGAACAATTAAATCTATGTTACAATGGAATGAAGTGCTAAGCCATGAGACGGATGAATATAATTGTGACATAACTTACTTACTGAGAAATCACAACATACTAAACTGCTAATACATAATAATAACACCTTCATTAGGAGTCATCARTTCTATACAGTACTTCACAATATTAACATTTCAGTCCTGTGAGAGGAGAATAAATAATTTGTATTATATTGCACATACAGATTTATCAACTGCAAATCACAGTGTCTTGTCTTTTCTCCTTCACAATATTACACAAAATGCCTCCTGTCTTTGGCTGAGGATCATGATTAAGATACAGAAGCAGTAAATAAAAACTGCACCTGCTCTTTCCAGTGCTGACTTTGATGCTGACTTTGACATTAGATGTTTATTAAAACAGCCCTTAAATTGTGCAAATTCTATGCTAATGCCATCTGTAACATTATTTGTAAAAAAATGAAAACAAGCCCATAATTTTCCAAGATGAGCTGTGTAGTCTTTCAGTGATGCCTTTAATGTTACTGGATTTGTTTGCTTTCTAATAATTAGATGTTGCCAACATGAAAAAAAAATTATTGAGTGTATCCACAGACAATTTCAAGACATAAACTGATCACCAGCTGGAATCATGAAGAAATTTATCCCTGTAGTATATTATCACAAAATTGGGTACATAACACAGGCTTTATTACCTCCTCCAAAGATTTTGGCATTGACCTCTGGTAGACACAGGGCCAACTGGATGGACCTATTGGCTTCTTCTGCTGCAGCATTTGCTATATGCATCTGCTTATATGAAATTATGGGATGTAAAGCACCATCTCTAGCACAATGGCCATCGCTCTGMCCTCTAATGCAAGTTGCTAATGGTGCAGGACCCACTGACCAAATTTTCCTGTTATGCATAGCCCATGTTATTTCCTCCAGTTCAGAGAAAATGCAACAATATTTCTCTGATGCCTGAGCGTGCTTCTAGACCTTTAAGTGCTATCAGATGAGAGGGTGTGGCCTTCCAATTTAGTGATTTATATT
>NW_026623368.1:456706-504785 GCF_030028575.1 Malurus melanocephalus
TTAGTAGACAGTGTAAAAATGAGTGGGCAAGGGAGGGTGGAGTTAATATGACATTTCACATAAATGCTCAAGTTCAGATATGAGATCCCAAAACAGCATATTGGATTCAGATTAGGATGAATATCTGGAACACAGAACTCTTAGAAGAAAGAGTTGAAAAGTTTAGGTTGCCTGAATTCACATGCACAAAGGATTTTCTAAGACCTAAGCTGTGGCTCCTAGCTACCTGTGATATGAACATAGAATACAGAGGACTCAGAGATAGTTTGTAAAATTTGGCCATTTCTACATGAGATCAAAATCCATTGTTCAGGTCCCTATGGGGCTCTCATAAGCTTTTTTATGTAGGAAGAAACTAGCATCTCTCTGTAAGGGTTGTGTTTGGGTGGGGCAGTTTCACTGCTGTATAAAAACCTCTGAGCCAGTTAAGGTTCTAGGATGAATAAAGGACTATTACAGTGCATCTCTGCAAGGAGAATTAACTTAAACCATGCTGTACTGACACCCAAACTAGTGTATTCATGTCATGACTGTCATCTAGAAACAACATGAGGATTATGGCCTAGAACTAGAATAAAATTTTGTTTGGACATGGTGTAAATTTGCAGTCCTTATGTCAGAAGATAGCCTATTGCCACTAGGAGGATAACTTTGCTCTGTATGTGGAACTAATACTTCAGTACTTTTATTTTTTATTAAAAGTTTAAGAAGGTTTAAATATTTGTGGAGAAAATTGTTATCATCATTTTGTTGTTTTCTTTGTGTCTTTTTTTTTATGTGGAGTGAGATACAAAGCAAGGTGAAAAAGGTTCTTGCTCTGTTCTGGGGGCTTTAGGAATTCCGTTCTGATGTGCTGTGCTTGGGACAAGTTTTAATTAACTCTGGTCTTGAAGGTTCTCTGTATTGTCTTATTCAGACTTTGCTTGAAACCACAGCATTTGCTGCCCCAGGTAGTTTATACWTCAGAATAAGGGATCCTTTTGTTTTTACTGCTGCAGAAGAGCATAGTGTGAATTTGTAATGAGATCTGCTTGCTGTCTCCCTTTCCTCACCCTGGGTTTCAGGGAGAGAAGAGAAGGTGACAGGAGTGAAAACAAGTTCAGAAGAAAAATAGAGTAGCCATCAATCAGGTAATATCTGCAGCTATCTCCTAAGGGTAAAACTGGCGTGGTTCTGTTATATCTCATTTCAGTAAGGGCTAGCATAAAAAGAGGCTAAAAGGAGACTAGAAGACAGAAGRGACAGAGGGAGAAAAAGTGAGGGAGAGAGATTTAATCAGACTGACTGACAAAGTTAATATATATTCTCTATGAAAGAGGAGTCTCCAGGGTCATAGTTTCAGTGTTGAACAAGAACTCCAGAAAGTTTAGAGAGCTGGATTGAGTCAGAATTGATTTTTCTCTGTTTACTACATTCCCCAGGTGAAAAGTTAATGAACCAAGGCTAAAGCATAAAAAAGGGATAGGTTACTTGGAAAGGTGTGATAAAAATATCATCCAGGTAAATCAGGGATGAACTTTTTTTCTCCAGAGTAGGGACCTTACTAACCACAAATAAGGAAAAAGGAAAAAATGTACTGACAAGGCAGAGCGTGCTCTGTGATGATATGCTACTCCAACCAGAAAATACATGGCAATCTCAAGCAGTGCAAGTGCATACAGATCCCTCTTTACCTGTAGATTAGCAGGTGTTTGACTGTAGCTTTTTGACAGGTCCATGGAGCCTGAGGTAAAGGAGGCAGCATCAGAACTACAGTATCTATGGAGAAATGACAGAAGAYAGGTCTGTTAATTGGTACTGAAAGTGAGATTTTTGAGGCTCAGAGCCTCTCTGCCTCACCAATATGATACAAAGTCACCTCCCACCACTCCCTCTTCTCGCTGCCCCCAGAGACATTGCATGAAGGACACACGTTTATTGGTGGTTGGCAATTCATATTATCATTTCTCAGTATTAAGCAGGGAACAAGACTTGCATCCTGCTTTGCATCCTGGTTTTGGAGCGTTTTCTTGTTCTTTTTCCAGCAAAGAAAACTGAACAAGACCAGCTGACTCCTTTTACTGTAAGACCCTGTTGTCACAAAACATCTAGAGCAACATTCTGTCTTAATCTTTTTTGGATCCAGAAAGAGTGAAGAAATCAGTGCTGTTTGGTTAGAAATGAAAGGGGTCATCTTGGATGAGGAAGATAAGCTCTGAAAAAATTGCTGACAAGACCCTAAAAATATTTTTCCAAGTTTTGTTTTTGCTTCTACAGAATTTTACTAGGTACTGCAGAACATGTCACTGGAAAAAAATTTCATAAGCAGAGTCAAAACAAGAGAACACGAATAGCTCAGGCTCTGCCCCAGCTCATGTTGAATTATATTAGTGGATTAAGTAATTAAAAAGAGACACAGCCTCCATAGTCTGGTGGTTAAGACATTTATGCATGATACTAAACTCAAACTATTGAGATTTTAGTATGGGTTTGACTATAGTTTATCTGTCTGTCTCTCACATTTTTCTGAAAAACTTCAGCAGATTCACTTCCACACTTTGGCTAGACTGAATCTATTCTCAAAATCCTAAAATTAGTCTTTGGATAAAAAATAAAGTTTCCCTTTGAATTTTAGATTCCCTTCAAATCTGGAAAAATGTGCAATGCTAAGCTTTTTACCTCAAATTATGACAGAATAAGTACTTAACATAAATCTTAGGTATTTCTACTGCTACCTCTAGTATTCATATTCCTTTGACTTTTTACTGGCTAGTGCAGTTCACTTAAARTGGCTTTGGAATCCCCACCAAAACTTCAGGAATCAATTACAGGAAAAATGAAGAAGTTTTTCAGAATAGGATAGAATAAGATCAAACATTGGGGCTCTAACACTGATATCTTTGCCCATATGAAATACAACAGGTCAGCACCATACTTTGGCCATCAGAAGTCCAATGTAGGAATTAAGAAATATTTTGGAACATTTAATGAAATACTAAATCTGCCAGTTCTCTGAGCTCTCACATTACAGAGCAATGGCAAAAACAGTCTCATAGAGCCAGTTATATACATCAGGATTTTTTGTCTTTGATGGAAAGCAGACAAAAGTTGACCTACAGAAAAGATCCTGCCATCAAAGAAAAGTGCAAAGGTCTCCCATCCTTTGATTTTTTAAATTTTTTTTTGTAGTGTTTTGATGCCAGTAAAAGTGATATCTGCAAAATTACCCAGGAAGGCTTTCAATGGAAAGCTCATCTGCCTGTAGTTATGTCTAACCATGCATATAAACACAACATGTAACACACATGTAGCACACCAGATACTCAGAGAATACTGACCTTTTTTAAACTAACCAACCAAAATTTTTTAAAATAATTTTAAAGTCTATATTGTGACAGTTTGTTTATGATGTCATGCCTGGGCAATTGCAGAGCCGTAATTGCAYAGCTATGACTCATTGCAAACCAATCAGTGCAGTCAGTTTCCTAATGCTATTTTGTACTATAACATTGTTATTGTAAAGGCAGGAATTCTTTAATCATCAAATTGAATGACTGCCAAGAGCTCATTTTATTGACCATTAAACATGCTTCTGTTTAGAAGAAATGCTACAACATCCCTGTTTCCAATAGCATTTTTTTTCCTGCAATGTTTTTTCATAGGACAATCTGCAACCGAATGATAGGTCAAAACAGTGTTCATCATCTGCAAATGTACAAGACATTCAAAAATGAGAATCCTAATCCAAACTATATTAAGTTCTCAAGTCAAGCTTATATTTGAGAAAAAGATCAGACTTTCCTTCCAAGAAAGGAAATAACACCATACATATTTTCACTAGACACTAGAATGTCTAAAAAAACCAGTTTCAGAAACACTAGAATTTCTCAAAGATGACTATTTCAAATTTTAAAAGTAATATCTGCCCCCAAACATCACTGCTGCATGTCTTTCGATGCTTGGAACMTCTTGCCAATCAAATATAATTTTCAGTAAGGCCCCAGATTTAGAAAACTGAATAGGAACTGGTAAATCTGATGGTGAATTTTGGGAACAGTCTTTAATGATGATATTACCGTTTTCTCTCTCTGTCAAAGGATTCAATGGGAGGCACAGCATGATGTTGCTTTATTCAAAGAATAATTTTCCATCCTGTTGGAATGAGGTATCTTCTTGGCAGATGCTTCAATGATCTGAAAATTGAGATGAAGTAAAAATATATAGAAAACCATGCTCAKTTAGAGGCAGAATGGTGGGTTGGAAAATCTGTATAAAACTTATGCCAGCACCTAAATATTTCTACAGCTGCAATTTCTGAGAACCCTTGTTCTCAGGACCCATTCAGGAAAAATTACCCTATTTAGAAATATACATTCTCTTTGGACAGTAAGATCATGAAAAAAATACACAATTATATTACCTTTTATCTTTAAACACACAGCAAGTCTAGAATCTACAGGAATAATCTCACTGCATTGACCTGTCACTACCATCTAATGATTTCCTGCTGTTTGCTCTTTTCCTTTCTAAGTTTACTAAAGGAAAGTCTGCAGAGAGTAAAATTAAAATAAAGACTTTTGCTAAGGCAGTAAAAATATTGAATATTCCTTTGCAGCTCCATAAGCATCAGTGGAATCATTATGATATTTGTCACTAAATAACCAATTCAATCAATGATAAAGAAAGGGGAAACAGTGCAGGCTAGTAATGTATTTAAAAAAGGATGTGCTTTTACAACAAAACAAATTTGATTATGTGAGTCTGTAAACTTAGCAGTTTGCAGGCTGATACATCCTTTTTAACTGTCATAAAACGTAAAATAGATTTTATACGCAGTAAGGAAACACAAGACTTGCCAAGAAAAAAAAAAAGAAAGCAGCATTTTCATGCTGGAAAAGAAGGGAAAGGAGAGAGTAGGAGGCTGCAAAAGAAAGGCACAGATGTATTGTATCTGTGGCATGGATGTACTGACAACTGCATCCAGAGTTCAATGCAGACATGTTGCTCAATGACAAACAAGAAACACGTCCAGAGTTTTGCAGTGAGTAAACCAGTCTTTTGGGATGACAGTATCAGTTCGATATCAAGTTGGCTAACAAACTTGGCCAGTTAATCTTGCAGGTTAAGTGCTGTCTGTATTATGTATTAGTAGTATTTATGGACCAGCAAATCACTCTTGAAGATACTAGCTGATGCTGGAAGTGATTTCTGTTTGGTTTCTGTTGAGAGAATGCAGGCACTTCCATGGAAGAATCCCTGGTACCTTAGACGTTTCTCTTTCTTCTTTCCCCAGGAAATAAGGTATCAAGAAAATAATGCTTTGGATCTCAGTGAATAAGACAGTACTGGTTTCTAAATCACCTAGAGTCCGTCCTAAAAGCCAAAATTGGTGTCCTTTTACAAACAAACCCAAAAGGATTAATCTCTCATAGATGAGCATACCCTGTGTCTTGGCATCCCAGCACCTTGCATCCTGGCAGACAACTGTCACTCGACAGCCTGAATGCAGATGAAAAGTTTGGTCATTGGATACAGGGCATGCTAGGTTTCCCAGAGCATTTAAAGAATCCATTCAAACCAGTTCAATTGTATTTTGATACATGGCATCCAATTTCCTGTAATTTCACCCATCTGAACTTGGAAAAACACAATTTCAGATAAAGATATATCAGAAAGCAATTGTGTCACTTCAGTGGCTGTACCACAGGGTGCATCACTGAGTTAGGACTAACAAAACTTTCTATTTATCCCTTTAGCACTGCTGATGTGATCATGTTCTCTCCTTGCCTTGTAAGCCCASAGACAGCTGTCAGTTGCACACAAATTAAACTGCAGTATTCACTGAAATATCCAAAGGAACATTTTCTCAAATGCAGAAAGAATATTGTCACATTACGGAGTGGAGCAGAAGCTGAATGAGCTGTAAGGACAAGGACTGAATGCCTCTACTTCTAGCAGCATTTGTCACTGCTAACTTTTCATGAAAAGCACCAATAAAGGAACGGGATATTGCCAATATTCTTAGAATAAAGTTTTTTATTAGCACACAAACAATCTGACAATCAAAATATGGCAGTGAGACAAGAATTTATGAGAGACTTGTCTTAAAGAAGGAAACAATCTTTGTTCTGCCAGAAGAATTGAATAAGGATGTTGGCTTGTGTTTTGCTAGCTGCTTTTGTAGTTGCAACTGTTTGTCTGAAGGTTTCATTACAAGTGATAAGTGAGCAGAAGGAAAGAGAATGACAGCCAACAAGTGAGTCAAAATTAAATGGATGAGGAACAACTAGTCAGGGATCTCAGCGTCTGAGCAACCCTATCAACAGAAACCAGAGAGCAGCAGATTTTAGCAGAAAGGTTTGTTTTAGAAGAAAGATTTTTCCTCTCCCTTTAAAAGACAGTCTTTAGAAAAGAAAACAGACATGGGTACTATGAGGAACCTAGAGGCAGCCATGGGCATACTTTCCCTGACCAGCCCAGCCAGCCCCTCTGAGGCTTCATTCAGGCTTGGATCAGAGCACCCACACCTGTCCTGAGATGTGTTGCATGTTGTTCCTGACTTGCTTTGTGGTTTTCTAAACTGATCTTGGGCCAGGCTTGTGACCYATCATCTGTCTGATAATTACAGGGTGTTATATGGACCCTGTCACTGACTAAACTTTGACAAAGGCTCTGCCGATGTTGGGGTCACCCCCAGCTCCCAGCTCAGGTCTCCACGAGTCTGTCCCACTCTCACTGCTCTTGGTAACTGCTGACACAGGAGAGGATCCCAGGAGAGTGAGCCCCATCTTCTTTTTTGTCCTCCCACCAAAAAAAACCTTTTGCTACAGTGGCTGTGTGTATGTTTACACTACAGCAGGTACGTGSTGTAACATATTTGTGTATAAAGTACCATGTGGTGGAGTTTGTGGYGAACAGTGGCCAGAATAAAAAAAAACTACATCTGGAAACAATGGTGGAGTATGCAGGTGGATCTTAGGGCACCATGAATACAGCACAGAAAACTCCAGACCTTGAAGGCAGTTCCTGGCACAAAGGCAGGAAGAAACCTGTTAGTAGGTGCTTTTAGAAGAAGAAAAATACAGTGGGATATAGGAGAAACTGCCCTAAAACCCTAAAAAATCCGATTTTATAAATGAGCTTTTGAGAAAACAAAAGACATTAGTCAGTCTCCCCCTGACTAATGGGGCCAGAAGGAAGACTGCAGAGAAACACTTCAGAGAAACACTTCAGACTGACTTCAACTGCAATAAAATGTTGAGGGACGGGGCTGAAAATTCTGTGTTTAACACAGGTCCATCCACACACCAAATCCAACACGAAAACTTCAGAAAATTATGTGCACACATATAAACAGGGGTCTGAAAAAAAAAGCAGAAAGACACTAGTCAAACATCAAAATGGGTAAACTTTGACATCCTGTTCTTAACAGGACTAAATGGCAATATCAATGATGAAATTCTTCCTGTAATATTCAAGTCCCTTGGAAAGGCAGCTTCCAACTCTTTTTGTCCTCCCAGAGTGGTTTGTTATGTTTTTCACCAATGTCATCCAACCATCCCATGATATTTCTAAGTAAATTAGGTGAGGTTGTCTTTATTTATTTCTATTTTTTTCCCTTCTCATGTCTTACCAATATTTTAATTTTACTTTTGAGACTTGTATGGACTTGAAATTATATACTCTCTTTTGCACATTCAGATAAATATTTGCAGAAGTTACCATACTCACATTGAAGTCATGGAGATCTAAGGAGAAATAGATAACATCAAGGGACCAGTTAACAAAGTTTACAGCAAATCAAAATGCAACCCTACAAAAATGCCACTTCTAGCACAGTATCCTAGAGAACCCACAGCGTAGATGGTTTCCTATTACAGGAATTGCATGGTCTGATTTCAAAAGGTTACACTGCAGTCATTGAATGAACGATTCTGTTAATGACGACTAACAAACAGAAAAATCTCTATTTGATCTGGAAATTAACCTGAAATTTTGAAGTAGTTTGTGACAACACCACCAGAAAATAAATAGACCTCACATATGCCTTATTAATTTTTTCCTAAATTCTATCTGTTAAATGTTTAAAATTAACAAAAAAATTGCATTTTAAGAGAGATCTAAAATTACTAAATTGTTAATTCTGTTTTCCTAATTATAGCAAACCACTTCAAGATATAATTTCGTGATTTTTAATAAAAACCAACCTGCTGTTTAAAAAAATACTGAAGACCTTCATCTAGTCACAATTGCATAGTTATGTAAACACAAATGGCTACTTAAAGCTGCACAAAAGCTGTAAGAGTCATTATCCAGACATTCAATTTTAACATGGAAATACTGTCTACTGTCTAACATTTTATTTTAAGCCAGGCTAGATTAAAACCAGAAATGGAAATGCAGACTTTCTGAATGCCTGCAAAGCAGCAGTTGAAAGCCAGTGTGTCCTGCTTTTCTGCATCCACAAAGTGAAGCTGTACTTCCTCCTTGCCAGTAATGTCAGCTGTTGCCATCTCATTCCTCCTTTGTAACTTCTCCACAGACTGCATGGCAAGAATCAGGATTTTTTCATCTGTGGTATCCCATTATGAAGTTTCAGACTTCACTGATCACCCAAAGGCAGTTTTCTCTCTGACCTGMTGTTCTGGAGCCAGGACAGCCCAYCCAATGCTTTTCAGCAGGGTAAGCWGAATCTCTGCCTGCCACAAAARCCACCATTGAAAAGGGATCCCACATCTGTGCCTGCTGCTTGTGGCTGGCAGTCAGAAGCCCTTGGTAATGTTGTGCTGCAAAGCTGGAGAAAGAACCAACTCTTCCCTGTTTGGTGTCTCAAAGGTCTGTTCTGATCATTGTTCATATTAATTAAAATATGTTTTAGTTGCATGTAAAACCCAGTATAATAAGTACATTTGCCAGCAAACACATAYAAACATCTAAAATGGTAAATGGTGTTTATCAATAATGCTGGATGAGCTGGTTTTGGGGAGAAACAAAGGAACTTTTAGAAGACTTCAGCAGTCTTCATCAGCTCCTGCCCCCTTCCTCCAAAGTCCTTTGAAGCTCATTGTAAGATTTTATGGCAGACCTCAAACTAAATGTAATGTTTTCAGTGATATCCACCATTTATTTACTGAATCTCTTTTCAGTACAGACAACTTAATTCAAGGAGATTMTTTTTGCCTTTCTCCTTCTTTCTGCTTTTCCAAGCACACAACCTCAATTTGCTTTTCTAAATCTATTCAGGCAGCTGAAAATCTCATACCTTCTTTTTGCCATCCTGGGGAAGTTTCTAATGACTTCTGGGTTGGACAAATCAGAAGAGGAAAATATGAAAAACTCGGTGTGACAACCAAGGTCTGATGCCTTAAGTCTAGAAAAAACAATTACTCAAAGATAATTGTCCTGTCTGTTTATATATAAACCTCTGTCATTCTGAATGTCTTTTAAAGTTTTGGGTAACCACACATTTCTCCATTGTATAGAAGAAACTGCAAAGTTTGATTTAATGATTTCTTCTTCTTTTATTTAGACAGAAAAAAAAAACAAGAGAAAAACCGCTAAGCCTCCGTTGCATTTTAATTACCTGAACCCATGAGGTAAAACTCAGACAATTRGCCTTTTAAACCATTTATAGATACAACAGAGTTTTTGACACAGTTTTTATTATATTCAGGTTGCTTACAGAGTAGTTCTGTATTTAGATATCTTTTCCATCACCATTTTCTTTTAAAAAGCTCAGTAAACACACAACTCGTTCTCAAAGTCCTAATAAAAATGCATGTAGTAACACATCATATTAAAAACCTTTTAAAAATCAGAACATGTACACATATGAATTAGGAAAAATCATGATGAGACAGGGCAGGAGAAGAGAAATACTACCCTGAGAGCAGAGGCCTCCATTATGTTCTTCAGAGAGCAGATCAATGTATTTTTTCTGCARACACAATGCTTAGTTACAAAGGCACAAGTCCTGCAATTGACTTTGCATAGACAGATTCAGCTTCCCTCTGGAAGCACCACTGACTTCAATTGACTCCCATGAGCAGTCACAGAATCAGTCTCTGGGAACAGCACCACTGTAAGCACCTGAGCCCTTGCCCATTAAACTCAGAGTGAGATTTTTCAGCTGATTTTAAATCTGAGTCTAAATGCAGATAGATAAGAAATCAGAAGAAATTTGAACGCATTTCTGAATTAAAATACTTTTCTTCAGTCGTATAAACATTAAACACATTAGCATACATCCCTTAAAAATTCATTCATCTATGTGATGGGAAAGTAAATAAAAAACAATGCAAGAGACTGCTGACTGCTTGACTTAACCTAGAAAAGTGGGAGTGTTTTATTGTTTCCTGAATTTTGATGGCATTCAAGCTCTTCTATTACTGTGGTTATGTGCAGTGCGTTACACCTTTAAATGTCCACTCATATTCATTGATAGTTTTGTACATTTACAGTATAACTAAAAGTTAATTAAAGTCAGTCAATGCAACTGAAACAATTAGAGGCTCTCTTTTGGATTTAAATGTTCCACYCCTGAACAGTTGCATTTAAATGTAATTAAATTTTCTGTGTACATAGGCTATATTTCTTGACACTATCATTTTTATTGTTTTACAGTGGGAGAGGAAAATCCAATATAAGCCCCAAATTTCCTCACATATTTTCATTTTATGTCACTTTCACAGTAAGGAACACTGGTGACAATACTTTCTTCAAGAAGAATTAAGAAACTTTTTCTTCGTTTCTTATCTTGCAGGCATTGATGAATGCTCTCGGTGAACCTGGGTCTCATCAGAAGACCTATCTATTTCAAAAGCTTATTAACAATTCTCCTTTGACTAAGCCAAACAGTTAACTTTTTGAAAGCTAAGAACAATAACAGAGATATTAAAAAATACMGTAAATATTTATGTCTTTTGTTAATGCAATGTAATTTTTCATTTTTATATTTGTAGATTGCCTAATTTTTAAGACACTTGAGGCAAAAACATTACCTACATTTACTTCATGTAATAAATGCAAGAGATACATCAATATATAAAAATAATACAATAAATGTGGGATATCCATACTGACTATTTTAAGATTACTCTATTCCATAAATTTTACTGCSTCTTTTACCACTCAGACTGATCTTAAAGAGAAGTAATGGATTTTTCTTTCAGTAGATAGGCCAAAATATAAAATTAATGCATTTATATACTAGTAGCCATCTTTAAAATAGTATTTCAAGGCATCATCTACAGAGAATAGCCATAGGTGAAGCACTGTCATTCACATAGGAATGTAACTGACCCTGCCTGACACAGGAATTGACCAAAGCTTCCAATGCCCAAAACTTATTTCTCTTCATTTTGCAAAATAYTTGCAGCTATATTTCTCATGCTATACTTCTACTGAGGCTAGCTATTTTGGAATATGTTCTAGAACCAGATGAGCTATTTTGCTTGAATATTGCTAARGGTGTTCTCTTTCATTAAATCCAGATATTCTTTGTTCAGCTTTGGATAAGTGCTGTTAATTTGATAATTTTCCAAAATGTGTTTTTTTWAAACGTATTTTAAGAACTTTTTATCATACCCCAAAAAATCCATGCAGATTTGATCAGTYCTTATGTTTCTGGTAAATTTCAGTTTTATACATTCTTACTGGAGGTGTTTTCAATTTTAATCAGTATACACTTCTGACAAAATTGCTCTTCTTTAACTTTATCATATCCCTGGTGGTATTAAGATTGTGCATGCTTGACACTGACAGAGMAACCAGCCAGGTTTCCCGAAGCATCATGCTGCTGGATTTCAGTCAAACATTGTCTGCAATGGCCTCTCTCAGCTGTATAGGACTAATGCAAGACCATCAGCAAGGAGCAATCTGAGAGGTTTTTTTTCCTCCAGCCTAGAACTATTTCTCCCAGTGGGACCTAAGCCAKAAAAAAATTAGAAGAAATCAGAAAGCAGGAAAATCACTTGGTTCAATAGACCTTGTAGAAGTTTGCTGAGCTCATACAAGGATTCAGAGCCCACAGGGAAAGCCGAGCCAGGCTGGGTGAGAATGAGGAAAGGAGGAGACCAAAGCAAGAACTCACGTGCTCCCCCAGGGAAGATCTACCCCATGCGATGATGTAGCAACTCTGGTAGAAAACTGTTATGAAGCAAGTAAAAATTGAGTTTTTATGGAGCTGGATCGAGCACTAACCACTGTTGAGCTTGAGTCTTTCTCTTATTTCACCAAATAAATGGTTTTCATTCAATTTATAAGAGTGTAACACCTCTGAGAGCCTTTCCTGGTGAAGTTCAGTTGAGATGAGTCCTGCTATTATGAACAGGGCAATAATGTTGTGAACAAATTAGCCTCATCTCCTTGTAAGTTGTATGAGGTTTACTAAAACAGGCAGAGGAGGAGAAAATTAATGATGCATTGGGCCCCTAGATTCCAGTAATTGCTAAAATTTAAATTCCTGACTTTTCAATTTGAATAATGCTTAATGCAGCAGTTGTTTATGCTGCATTTGTAATGCACCATCATTGTGAAATTTGAATGCATTAGCAGGATTTAAATGAACAGTTATTGTCAGTGGCACAAATCAAACTTCTCCAACTACTAATCTCAGATGGAACAGACACAGGCCAGCCTTCCTAAGCCATCCCTCATGTTTTGCAGTGGAAGGCATTATTTGTTTGCTGCCTTTATTACATGCAATATACTCTTGGAGAGGCAGGTTGCAAATATATGTTCCATGTCAACCACATGAAAAACATTTGCCGTGTATTTTCACTTGCAATTGAACTCTCAGGAGGATAAGAGCTATGAGATCAAGGAAACTGAAAGAAGTCATAAAAATGGTGCCACACATCAACACCCTGGTAATACACGAATGTTGTCAAAGCTGGATGCAACTGCAATATCGATGGGGAGAAKAGAAGCTGAGGGGTGGCACAGCTGTACACACAATTCAAAATATGGTCCACAGAGCCTGGGCTACTGAAGGTTATTTCTTTATGCCCTGTCATATAAATCTGCCTTGTTCCGGAGCTTCTGTCTCTTAGAATAGGGCTAGGGAACTCAGGGAACTCTGTTAGATGAGGATAAAAAGCACTGTTTAAAAGATGCATTAAGGAAAATTAAAAAGGGATTTGCCCACAACTCTAAAGCTTCAAGTTGGACTGAGAAAACTAGAAATGTCATATCTGGAAAAGGTGAGACATATCTTACCACAAAATAAAAATATATTCTTGGCCTAGAGCGGTGAAATATGTACATTATGGTGTTTTTTGCAAAGCATTTTAAGAAGTATATATATAAAAAGATATAGCTCAAGAGATAACTATTTAGTTATATAAATGTAAACTGTTCTAGATGAAGTCTGAGTGGAAGAAAACCTGTAGTATGACTTTAAAGGATTTATAGAGATGATTTTCATGAAATATTTGTTCTGTATACTAGTGAACAGCTGTAGTCCACCCCCAGTACTATTAGCTTTGGCCATTTATCAGCATCTAGACTACACAATTAAGAAAAATAACCAAAGATTATTGACATGAATAACCAGACATTATTATCAGAATCAGAGCAGATGTTTGCCCATTTTGTTAAGGATTCTGCATTCATATTTTAAGGGCAGCTCTGTTTAATTTTTGTGAAATAAACAAGAAGTAATAAATATAATTGCAACTTTAAAGAACTCTTTTTATTGCTTCAAGATATTGTGCTTCTATTGAAAGAGCAGATTTATTACTATACAAAATAATTGGAGAAGGATACTTTGGGGATTATATAAATTCCACACTTATCCCCTCTTCAAGAACAAACAAATGTCAAGTGTCAGCTACCCTATTCTCATCCATTAGCTCTCGGGGTTCAGAATAGAATGGGCTTCACAAAAGGACAGTTAGGAAATGGCTATTGACAAAGTGCAATTTTAGCTTAGTATTGCTAATCTCTTTAGCCTCTGTCTACAGTCAGCAGAGTAAGATAGTCTCCTATAGAGGATGATTCAGAGCAGAAACCTAATTTAGCTTGTCTGACTCACTCTCCTCAGAATGAATCAGCAGGCACTCTTGACCAACTTTATGCCTGAAAATTGAAAATGCCTTTCCTCTACCTGAGCACATATGACGCACTATTCCCAAACAGAAAGAAATTTAYATCCTCTACAGTAGTTACTGTAACTCATTTTAAGTCATCTTTTCCTCTGGAAAGCACTAGAAAGGAAAAAAAATTACTAAGAAAGAAACAGAAGAACAAGACAAAATATAAGACTGTTAAACAGCTGGTCAAAGCAGCCTAGGTCCTTCTGGCCACAGTTGATGTGGGAAAAATGTGATAAAGTATAAAATTCTTATCTCTTTAAGTTATAGTTTCTATTGAACGTGAACAGGTAAGATCCTTAATCAACAGTACAGTCTTGCAGGGAAAACTCCAAGTTCCTTTGTGGACTTGGGCAGTTCTTGGTATGACATAGTGTGGCTAGAGGATGAAGCTAGTTAAGAATGTTAATTTCAAGTGGAAAAAAAAAAAAATCAGTTGCATCAAATATCTTGGCAAGAGCAAAGGTGACAGAGAAAAAAATAYCCAGTTATCCATTTTCCTTATCATCATGCTCATGCCTATTTTTTTTTCCAGCAGAAAGAAGGAATAGAAATATTCATGAAGAATATGAAAAGGTAAGAGTTACTAAGGATGATATTTCCCATTTTAAGGCTTTAATGATTCACAGTTTCATCAACCAACTATGAAAACTGCATGTTAATTAGAACGGGTGACCTTGGGAAAACTCAATTGAGTAGGCAGATTTCTCTGAAAGAAAGGAAATATCCTCAGAGTTGGCTAGAATTGCAATAGCAGAAAACAAACTTATCTAAGAACTCAATTCTGAAGTTTTCTAATATATATCATTACATATTCAAAAGAGAAATTCCCTTTAAATATTTAATATTAAGAACATGTATAAACATTTTATTCCCCAGTTTTTGGGTTTTTTTTCTTTTTTTTTATTTTCTTATGTTTTAGAGAAGACATTAACATTTATACACAACATTTCCTTCAGAATAATTTTAAAGAGTGCTGCAGGTCAGTTAATACAAAAGCATTGGAAATACTCAGGGAAAATTTACAAAAGTGTCTTATCAACTAACTATAGTCCTATTTGCCCAGGTTACTGAGATAATGAAGTAATTTATACCTGTAGAGTAGTGGTAGTATTCTGTTATGCTTACTGTGTCTGAACTAGCTTTGGCTGCTGCTTTCTGGCTAGCAATAGCCTGAAGGTTCTAGGTAGACAACACTTAGAACTATGCATTTTTTCACTTTATGCTTTGCACTTTAACAACATGAGTACAATTCTCTTATAGCAGCAACTGCAATCTAGACATACTTGGAATAAGCACCCCTTGGAAAAGGGGACATAGTAATTTCAACATTTTTTAAATGCTACCTTCTCTTTTTCAAATACATTCTTTAATATCCAGCAGTCATTGCAAGCCATTTCAACCAACCCTTGCACACACATCATTCACCTGTTATGGGTCCTCTGCTCTTTTCTCCACTCTGCTGTCTGTGACTGCCACAATATCATCCTCCAGGAAATGTGCCCAGCATGAAACATGAGCAATACCTCCTGGATTTATCCTGTGGGGAGAGGGGAAGCACTGTAGATCTGCAATGCTGAATCACAATGTTTCTATTTATGCCTCATAGCACCCCATCAGGTGATGACATCGCATTTTTGCATCATGTACTCACATTCTGATGCACGTTATCACACCGTGATGTTGCGCTTCAATGSAAATTCACCTCAGGAGGCCTGAAATAAAATAGTGGTGTTTCTAGAGTCCTGACACCTAGGAAACCAAAAAACTTAATAAAGAGCTTTAAAACTTGGGATTGCACTGGAAGCAGTTCATTACCGAGTTCATTGGTCTCATAGCCAATATTATTTTATACACTGAACAATTCAGCCAACAGCAAGGTATGGAAGTTCACTATTAGTTTAGGGAATATTTTGTCTGCTTGCTTACTTTTGCTTCAATGTCATAAGCCTAATAAAATAAGCCAGACTAATGAGCAAATAACAGTCAGCTTAAACACTCTGAATGACTTGCTTACCATAGATCCATTATCTAACTAATGGTYTAATCTTTGTCACTTTAATGTGAGTTTTGGCATAAAATCATGGTATAGGCTTATTCCAAGGCTTTTGTGTTGCTGAACTGCTTCCTAATCATTTTATGCTTGTTCCTAACAGGTTACCCTCACAGAGGTGGTATAAATGACACCCAATGCTGACAGAGAAGTGATATCTTTGCATTAGACAAGACTCCAGAAACCCTGTAAATTCATTAGTAATTCATCAAAATATATCTAGCCATGTGCTAAAATAATATAAGGGAAAGCTACATCCGTGCTCGTTGTATAGTATTTCCTTCAATGGCCTTATTAGGCAGGTTTTTACACCAGATTTGCTCAGGCAGGTGAGATGGGAAGAGCTTCACTGGAAGGCTTTATGGAACCAAAAGCCCTTGAAACTGCAGAAGCATTGTTTTATTCGTTAAAGCAGCCCCACTGTAAGTTATGCACRCTGCACCTTCCTCACAAATGCAGAAATTGTTCCTGGTTTGGTCATAGACATCCTCTCTACAAATGTCATTCACTCCGCTCTTTACCTTCAGCATTTCTGTAACCCAAAGTAAGGGGAAAAAGGGCAGTGAGAGGTGTGTTCTTTTTCAGTCTTAGTGTCTTCTTTTTCTGTAAGAAGCTGGTTATGGCAATTTCTTCCAAATAAAATCATTTGACACTGGGAAAGTAACCACAGCTCTGTGCTAAATGGTTCTGTAACCTGGGGTTAATTAAGGGCTCTGTGACAGAAGTGATCTGCAAGCATGGATACTGTCCAGCCCTGTAAATTTTTCACTTTAAATTTCTCTGCTACTAAGCACATCCAACCAGACATTCAAGTTTAGCAGATGTTTCATTTTTTCTTTCAAACAGAGATTTTAAAGGACTATTTTGCTACAGTTTCAAGGACTGCAGAAGCATTTAGTACTACATGCACCAGCAAACATAGTTACAGTTYACATCCAGGCACCAAAGGGAGTTGAAAGGTTTTGAAAGATTTGTATGCAAAGGAATTGAAAATTATTATCAGATATACTTATGAACTTATTCATTATGGGGCTTAAAAGAAATCTAATTCCTTTTTTTTGACAAATAAATAAACAAAAAACTAACAAAAAAGTAAACAAACAAGCAAACCCCCAAACCTGTGAACAGGCACGTTGTTGGAAAAGAAGTCTGCTTTGCAGTGTCCAGTCCTGTTAGGCAATCTTACCAGTAAGTGAGGCAAAAAACAAGCAGGAGGTAAAGGTATTTTACTTTAAAGTTTTACCCAGCCTGTTTACAGCTCTGGAAAAGAGAGCTGTATCACTTAGATTGCCTTCACACTTACTCTTTGGATTACACAGCTTTTGACATRTGTTAAGGTCTATTTCTTCTCCATGGGATGTTGTATGAAAGTGTCAGAAACAGGTATTCAGGCACTGAGATTTTCATTAAAAATCTGTCATGCCCATATGTGCTTAAAATTAGAACAAAAAATAGAGTATAAGCTATACAGCTGAGAAAAAGTATGGAAGCAAGGAAAGGCAGAAAATAAATCTTCCCTCTGGATTGTTTGATTTTCCTTTTAAGTGATATGAACACCAAAACAAACTAGATGGTGATGAATGTCCTTTGGGGACACTGTCATCACAACCAAATTACACACACAGAGATGACACAACATGTTGACCCTTGCTGATGACAGTGTGGACAGGGCATCCAAAATCAGGTTTGCACAACTTAACTAGCATTACCTGCTGGAGAAGTCATGTATAATCTTTTGGAAAGCCATTATCTTCAACTTATTTATTTGTTTGGAAACAGGAGCAGAAGATGGGATTCAGCAAGCATATCGTGCTCTTACAACACCATCAATTCAAGAGAAAACATTCTGGAACCCATTCCTTTTTCCACTTGCCTCTTCTCAGCAACACCCCTTCTTCCAAAGTTCACAAGTATCTCTGGTTTATAAATTGTGTCAGGGAATTTTTTTTCTCTAAGTACTACAATTTAAATTGGAAGCTGCTGCTCTAATCCAATTCTGGACAAAGATTACACATTCAAAACAAAACTTAATTTACACATTTAAAGGGTTGAATTGGCTTCATTAGCAAGTAAAAAAAACAAATCAAACCAAACCAAACCAAACCAAAACACATGATGTTGATTCTAAATATTCTCTCCTGAAGATGTTAACATCTCCTAGTTACTGATCTGCCCACTGACCAGAAGATCAGATCTCCTTCATATTGTAGGTCATTAAAAAMATGGTGCTAGCAGCACTTCCATGGCATGCTGAATCACAGAAAACGCTCAGCTGGAAGGAGCCCATCAGAAACATGGAGTCCAGCTCCTGGCCCTGCACAATATCATCCCCTGTGCCCAAAAGCATTGCCCAAATGCTTTTTGAAGTCTGTCAGGCTTTGCGTTGTAACCTTTGTCCGAGGAGCCTGTTCCAGTGACCAGCCACCCTCTGGACAAAACACCTTTTCCTGGTATCCAACCTAAATCTCCCCTGACACAACTTCAGGCCATTTCCTCTGGTCCTGTCACTGGTCAGCACAGAGCAGAGATCAGTGCCTGACCCTCCTCTTCCCTCACAAGGAAACTGGAAGTGCAATGTCATGTCCAACACCCACCAGGACCCCCAGGTACCTTTCTGTGGCACTTCGCTCCACCCTCTCATTCCCCAGTCCGTCTGTGCATTCAGGGGCATCCTTGAAAGGGTCTGGCACATTCCCTCGTTAACTTGATATGGTTGGTGATGGKCCAATCCTCTAATTTGCTGAAGTCTCTCTGGTCATTCAGGGAAGCCACATTCCCATTCCCAGTTACTTTTTAATGGGAAAAGAATGGGTATAATTAGCAGACATAGTAAAATGACTAATACTTTCTCTTCTCCCCTCACTCCCCCAGACAATACCCTCCCCAACAGTCAAACACACATTTTTGTTTCATGAAACTATTTGCAAGATCACTAGCCTTTCTCCTGAGATGGTCAATACATGTGGCTCCATTTTAACTGGTTAACATGTGCACATTAGAATCCCCATCATCCTGGAACTCTGCTGCAAATATGCCTCACCTATTTTCATATTTATTTGTTATACTTCTGAAATCCATGCAGGTGTTGCTAATAATATCATGTCTGCATTACAGCAAAGAAATTTTGGGTCATATGTGCAGTAGTTCTCATTTCTTAGACAGTGAAGAGAGAATACAGATTGCCAGTAGACCATAACAGTGTCATATTCAGCATTGTGCTCTTATTCACTGCAGCTTTCTTTTTTTAGACTTTACTGCAGTTCCTGGAAGGAGCTGTGTGACTTTCCCACCTCATGTTCATTTGTACACGTTGAAAAAAGCAGTCAGTAACAGTTCTGTAACCAAAACATGCAGGTTTAATAAAAAAAAAAAAATAAAGTTTTGTATTGCCACAAAAGAAATGTGGGGTTTTTTCTACATCAAGCCCTATTTTACAATGACAAGCAATGACTGGACAGTGGCTGAAATTTTAACAATGSAGCAGTATCAATCAACCACACATCAGATAAACATATTTCAAAATGTGTATTAAATACAGGCTTGAGCTCATACGTACAGTATTTCATTCTCAATGTGTTCTTTTCCTATCAGCAGAGACTTCTTTGTTCTTCAGCTGTGTTGCTTGAACTGCTTCCTTTCTGCAAAACAATTTTTGAATTTTAGAATAATTTCTTTTAAACTTATTTTTGAAAGTTGAAGTTTAGGTCAAATGCAAATATGAATATAGTTTTATCCTGCATGCATAATTTGTAGTCTGTGTGGAACTGACTCATCTGTCCTCTGTATCTGGCACTCATATGATGAGCTCTCCTGCTAGGAGTGACCTATTCATCCTTCAAATAAACATCCACAGAGGAAGAAAAACAATATGTACAGTTCCAAATAAGGAACAGCATATTGTGCTTGATGTGTTCCACTCATGTCAGTTCTGTCAGGAGTCTTTTGAATTAAGAGTCTCTTATTCCAAAAACATTCAGAGATACTGGGAAGTATCTTGAGCAAATCAAAATGCTCACATATCTGAATTTAACTGTTTATAACAAAGGGCAGTTAAAACAATGTCTAGGGCAGGTAAAACAATGTCTTGGCTCAGTGATCTTAAGCACAGTGCTTTGAATAATTAAGAAATGTTTGCAGATTTTTTTTTTTTTGTTTGAGGAGCTGGCAAAATAACGGGTATTACTGCCTTGAGTGACTGAAGCATTTATTACTCATTAATATTTTCATGAATTACTTTACATTTATGATCAATAAAATACAACAAAACTTCCAGCTAATACCTTATCTACAAGAATTTACTGTTTTACTGATATGTTTCCTTCTGTCCACATTCAAGATTTTCTTTACTTGATTTGCAGCAGAAATCCAGGCCTATTGAAGTCTGACCATAGCCACAAAATAATGGATCTGGTGTGGCTGAGTGCAATTTTTCAAAATTTGTTTAACAATTGAGCACTTCTGATCAGAAAATTAGAAAATATTACAATAGCTTGTATAGGTAGTCCATAGAGGAACCTAAGAAAACTTCTAAGTTAACAATTCGGAATACAAACATCAGGTTTTTATAGAATAAAAAAGACTACCTGCAGCAAATATTGATCCCAAGAAATATCCTCTTAGCATTCTTACAATCTGTGTTTCTGCCTTATAAATGCAAGTGATAAAAAGGAAGATTAGGTTTTCTTTATTTTTGGCTGCGATGCATCAGCATTTCAAGGTAAACAGATTTAAATTTCTTTTTCCTTTACAAGCAAACCCTGAATCTAGTGGTCAGGGCTGGTTCATTTCCTCTTATATTTTACAACACCTGAACACAGTTGTCTGCCTGACATCACTGGCTACATTCATGCAAACACACAGCCTCTGATTATACCCTCCCTACGTGATGAAACCTTCACAGAGATGTTACAAAGAGCATGATGAAAATACAAGAGGCTGTACAGGAGTCCCGATAGACCTAATCTGGCCAGCAGCMCCTGCATTACTAACACCGCTCAATGCAATATCTAAATCAAAACCAAAACACAGCCCTGGCTAAATTCCCAGTTCWAGGGAGTGCTTATAGAACTGGCTACTGGGAGGTGGAGGGTGGAATAACAACATTTTTCTTTCCTACAGTTGGAAAGCAGAATGAATTTGGGCTGGAAATAAGTAGGAAAATGAATATAGAACTCTATTATGTCATTTTTATTTAATCATTTTATAGGGTRCAACTGGCAGGCTCATTTTTTGCCAGGTTGTTTTTTGTCACTTAGCACATTGTGAAAGTCTGTTTTACAGACAGACACTGTCATATAAACTAGGTTACTACACTGGAAATTTAGATAAGCAGACTTAACACTGCAATTAATTTGATCTTAAATTTTTGTGCTTTTCCCGAGTTTCCTCTGCATATAACCCCAGCAGTTGTTGTGGCATTGCTGGAGTTTTCATGTGTTTCACTTTGTTTTGAGATTTTCTRGCATCACATCCCACTTCCCAGTCTCACTGAAACAATTTCCTCTGAGATTGCTTCCATCCCTTCACCCATTTGTTTTTTTTTGGTTTTCTTTTTTAAAGGGAAAATATAGTATGATTTACATGACTAATGAGAAGAAGGGTCACAGAAAAGCACTGATGATATCTCTTTTTTTAATAAGGCTTGAAAAGGATAAAGAAAAAGAACAGAATAATAAGTAGTAAAAATTTCATCTCTGGGGTGTGTTTGGAAATGAAATATTTCTTGTCAGAAATCAAAAGTGGTTGTTTATTCCAATATGAAATGCATTATAGGAATACTTCTTAAATTGCTATTTCAGTTCTTGAAACTATTCAGTGTTTGAATTGTAATTACATCAGTGCCTGTGCTGTCACTATGGCAGAGAAGACTCTCACGAAGTCAGTGAAGACAGGTCAGATGGAAGCCAAAAAGAGTATTTTCATATTGTTACTGAGGAAGCTGTTTAACAGGGCACTGCCTGCACAGCCCAGACCAGAAAATAGTTCAGGCAAGGTAAATGTCTGCTGCATTGACCACGTTACTGCCAATTCAAAATGTTTTGTGTTGCAAAGGAATCCAATGTGAGAATATTAAAGGCACAGTCAGGAAGGCAACTGAGTTAATAAGCAAAATATACACCAATTTATAAAGCTAAAATAGAAATTGGTCTTTTTCTTAGAAAGAAAAAGGTGTTTCTTTCTAAACACTACATGTAAACTGTTGTCATCCTCAAGATGACTACAATATGACAGCTATGGCTAAAATTTTTTGTGGAATTTAGCAGCCAGATAGTATCAGAAGTTTTTTGGGCAAAGGGAGAGAATTTTTTATCAATGACCCCCTATGATAAAACTCCCTTACACAGAAGCAAAGTCTAGTGAAAATAATTAGTCAAACCCAGTCGAGTCAAATAAAAGGCACAGTAATTGTTTCTTGTAGCAGAGGCACAATCAGGCACTGTTGGGCTATGGCTTTTGGGGAAGACTGCCTGGGTCCTGCCRGGATGTTTCTGTGTGATCACAGAAACACAAGTTCTGCACCATCTGTTCAACACAACTTCAGATCTTTCCTCTCTTTCCTAGAATTCACAATGGCTATTCACAGAGTGTTGCCTCACTGATTAGGATGGGCCATGCTCAAATGGGACATTAGATGACCCAGCCTCTGATTCTCCTAAGCAATGCTTGCCACTGCAGACAACATCTGCAGAGTCTGTGCATTTGCAGAGCAGTGTCAGAGACTGCTGTAGTTAAATCCATGCATGATGTGTACATCATCTGGATATCTGGGTCTTCAGCAGAGAGTCACCCATCAGACTGTCTCCAAGTATGATGGACAGCCAKTGCTGAGCCAAGCACAGACTTTTGAGGATCTAATTTTAGTATCCTTATGAATCAATAAAAAATATAGTGAAATGTTTCTTTTCCAAGTCCCTACCCTACACAGGTCTTCTGGACTCGTCTGATACTCCCTCTGCAGAAGTTTGATGCAGTGGCAGGCTCCAGAAGTGTCTGTGTGTGCTTACTGATACAGCCAAGGAAGACTGGACGATTTATGTGCTCAAGCACASTCTTTGCCTAGAAATAATCCCCTGGGTTGAGTTATTTTTCCCTCTTCTTCTATAGTAACTCTTTCTTCTCTGTTCTGATTTTGGATGTGAGGTAACTAAAGTCTGCTCTCCAAAGAAAGATTTTCTGTAGTCCACATGACAGCTAGAACAGCTAGGAGGCTTTATCTTTTCAGGGATGAGGGCAAAATGATCTTTGCAAATATTGCTGAGAATTTGCTTCATTTTGCCAAATGATCTTTTATATTCTCATCTTTCTTACTCCCTCTTTCCTTTCTGGCTTTCTAAAATCTTCGACATTGCTGCACTGAGGTGCATTTTGTGTTTATTGCTACAATTTTGTAGTAGCCCCTTCTCCTTATTCAGTTTATGCTCTCAAACTGCGTCTTTCAGTCATTTGGCTGCAAACAGCATTTAAAATACCTTCAAAGACTGTTTTTTTGCTGTTTACACAAACATTAGCAGCTCAAGTTATTTCAGGCACTGGGACATTGTGAATCTTTTTCATCTATTGCAAGCAGATCAGTGGTGCCAGCTTCACCTCACCCTGCTGATTTCTCCCMGCTTATAGGGTGCGAAGTACATCCTGGAAGAGGCAGAGCAGAGCACGACACTGAAGGCTGCAAGAGAACCTTACCAAATCCTGCAGACAGCAGTCAGAAGTGTAGCTCAGGAACCAGTAAGTGTAGGTGACAAGCAGATGCTGGAAAGGGAAGCTAAACAGATGAACCATGTGAATGATAGGAGATGGGTAAAAAAGGCCTCTTTTCCACAGACTCTAAATATGCCTGTTAGTCTGGATGAGCAACTTGGTAAAGAAATATTGAATTTAGCTGCAATAAATATTTACAAACATCACACTACTGCTATTCCTTTATCTAGTCTGCAAAAGACATAATAGGCGTCTGCACACCTGCAGTTGTAATCCTATCATTCTCAGAAGTATCTGGCAAAATGATAAATACATTTTTACTTTTGTCTCCTACAAAGAAATGTAAACCAGCTGCAAGGGAATTTAAAAACTGAATTTAAAGGTGTTTATGCTTTATAGAACAATCTACTTCCTTCATGTAAGTGACTGTTTAGTTTATTCAGTATGCCTGAAAGGGAATCATGCTATACAAGCAAAGGATTAGGTTATGGCAGTCTTCAATGTTTAAGTAAAGTGCTGACAGCTATTTCAGAGGCTGCCTGCTCTGAACTTTCTTATCCTAGGTTTATAGATCGACTCCATAAGCCCAGCAGGGTAAAGAGAGACTCCTATGGTGAAAATATCCACACAGAAAGACCTGTTTCCTGAACCTCATTCTGTTCGCTCATTTTTTATTCTAATTAATTCACCAATTAATTCCCAACAGTGTCTCAGCATCTCATGCGTAAGGCTCAGCTAGTGCATCAGCGGTCTGCAGCTAAACACCTGCAGATGGCAGCTTGAGAAAAATATTGATTTTCAATTACTGGAATTTGTTTAATTCAGCATTAGCTCCATGACTATTCCTTCCTCATCAGTATATGACCACAAGAAGCTTCTCTGCTCTTGGCAGTCAGGARCAAGCCAGTGAGGCAATTCATAGGTGCAGCTTGCTCGCTAAATAAACAGGAGGAGAAAAGACACAAGGATGCACACACAGCTGTGGGGAATGTCCTGTTCTTTCATAAACTACTCTCATGAGTGCAAAGCAGAAAGAAAGGGGTGGATCAGCTGTGTTATTCACCCCAATCTTGAAATTCTGGAAGGGAGGTCCTCTGCTGGTAGTTCTTCACAGCACTGTTCCCTGGCATAATACAGTCCACTTATGCCTACAGAGATCAAAATCGTCAGGGACAACATGATAATATTTATTTTTCAGGTGATTTCATACTGTCTCTAGGGATAGGGAGGGGCTTTTGTTCTAGAAATGACAAAAAAATTAAAATTTAGGGGAAAACCTCCTCATTGGTAAAGAAGCAGAGGAAACTGCAGCACATATTACATAAAGGAACAAGATGGATATGTTWTTATCAAGGAGAAAAGGTACAGCTGGAAACTCTATCTTCTCAAGTGGATGCTTGTGCCATCAAATAAAGGAATGATAGCAATCAGTTTATTATACACCCAACCACATGCAGGAAAGCAGCATATGGCCTACAGTGAAAACCTTGTCAAGAAAAAAAGATGAAAAATGGAAAAGAAAAAGATGGCTTCTTATACTCTTACACTGACAAGGACGTTTCCTTCTAAATTTATGATTGGTGTATGTACTACTGTGTTCCATAACATAATTCAGACATCTACATTATCAGACATCTACATCATTATTCTTTAAGTTTTTACAGGGTATGATTAATCTGAATTCAAATGTGGTGCTTTATCTCCCACATGTAAAACCTCATCTTTACCAACAAAGCAACATGGAAAATGAGATCCCGCAAAAGCAGGAATCTCRGATTTTACTACTGGATCTCCACATTGAGTACTGCACAGTATTCTTCCCTGATGCCATGGTGTATATAGGCTCTGATATTTTTCATTAATACTGCAACGTAATCTGTGAAAGTTCAGTGCAAATTGTTCAGCCCTAAAAATTAGAGTAGTCTGGAGTACTGAGYTTGGTGTTACAGGATTGCATTGATAGCATTAAGATTCAATACACATCACTGTGAAATCTTGTCAGAAACAATACCAGCAGGAACCAAGACTAAACAATGGATACAAACTGAAGTTCCAAAAAGAACATGCACAGTAATATGATAGAAATACCAGAATTTTAATTTCCTTATCACACTGGTGATATATCAAATCCAGTATTTAATCTGTGGCCTTTCAAAGAAGGTGAGAAATCAAGAGGAGGATTAATGTCCCTGTAGGACAAATATCTTCACAATGCAAACCAGGTCTCTGCTTTGAAACCTAGGGGACACTCTTTGTCTTTTAAGGAAAAGAAAGTGTGATCCGAGGATGTCTCGGTTTGAGACAATGTTTTTAGAGGAAAATGTTACAGAAACAAATGTTTTCTCTGAAGTGAAAAATTTGATACTTTTGTCCAACCAATATGAAATAGGTGTTCGGGCAAAAAGTAAAGAGAAAAAAAAATGTAGTTTATTAACAAAACACAGTGCCAACAGGAAACAGATAAAAAGTACCTGTTAGATATTTAAAACCCAAGMACATACGCTGGTCCCTCCCCCCACAACGGCTCAGCCAGTGGTATGGAGAAAAGGATGTTGGCTCCCATCCCCGGTGAAAAAGAAACAAAGGAAAAGAAACCCTTGGGGCAACAGTGAAAAAAAACCCCTGACTATAGTCCTTTTTCTCACGGTGGATGAAACAGAGGGCTTGGGGTATTTTTCTGTTTCCAGCTTGGCTTTTTCTGGAGTTCAGGACGAGACAGAGCCACGCAGCTTCTCCCCGCTGGTTACCGAATTGCTCCAGAAGCAGAATCAAAGCAGCYACAGAGGGGATCTGTCCAGGGAAAAGCTGTTTGCCCAAGCTAACAAACCCAAGCTAGCTAAAYAGCAACGATGAAACTCTGCTGCACCCAACGAGCACGGACTCCCACAGTGCCCAGCTGAGCTCCAAAAGCCCAGGAGCTGAGCTGCAAAAGCAAACRGCTGYGCGGCATCCTTGGCTTTTAAACTGSCCGCGCCGCCCCTGCCCCTTCTTCCGGGTCACATTAAAAGGCGCAGACACCTTTTGGGCATTACAAGCTGATGGGATATAGGAATACAGGATTGGCACAAAAATCAACCCAAGACAGAGGATCATTTTTATGAGAAGTGAACCACTGAAGTTCTCATTACATATTTAAAAGTATAATTACTCTTTGAATCCCACTGAGCCCGGTGGCATCTTTGGGCAGTAAATTCTAGATTCATTCTATGTGGACTTACTCTACACTTTAATAAAATCATGTGATGAATAAGGAAATCAATACTTCTCCTCACTTAAGAACATAATGAAAATCTGAAGGTTAGCCCTTGGCTAACTTGGCCTCAGCAACTTGGCTGATATTCAGAAGAGCACAATTAAAGACAGGACAGATGAAAAAAGAGGGGGGAAAATTGTTAACTATTGATAATGATCTTTAGATATTGTCTCTGGTTAAATATTTTAAAATTTTAGCATATTTTATAATAGTTGGCATACCTTTCYGTAGACTGAAAGGGATTTCTGCTACCAGTTTGTATCTTTATTGTCATTACATCTTCCCTTTCTAATAAAACATTATTCACATAATTTTAATGTCTCAAATGAATCACAGTTATATGCATTTCCATGTAAAAATGCCTGGTCTTTCCATTGAATAAGGCTTCTCAGAGTTTCCCAGTGGGTATTTTAACAAATTTAAACAGCCCTGCCTGTCAAACTCCCTCCACCCCCACAATTTTTTGCTTCTTGTTCTACTWAATAATCAATATCTGAATAAAGGGTTAGTACCAAACCACTAAGTTCAAGACAGAGTGAACAACAGATCAATAAAACATGAACTTTTCTCCCACTTACAGGCTTAACAAAACATTTATTTCAATAACTACATTTACAGCCAATATTATTAGACTGCTGTTTCTGAGGTCAGAAATGTTTCTAGCTTAAAAACGATCCAACAGTTCATTATTAGCTATATATGAGAAGATTTAAGAGCCAGAAGATTGACACTTCTTCTSAGTAACAAACTTCTCCCAAAAAGTCTGGTTTCCTCTCACACCGCATCCAAAAAACTATGAAAAACACTCCCTAATCTATATTACAGGCACAAACGTCATGTGTTAATCAGTTCTTCACCAGCATTAATTTTGTACAACAGGTGTGTCTATCTCAGCAGATATTCCTGCATCTTCTCACTTTGAAATGGAGATATTTATCATTGGCAGTAGTGCCAAAAACCTTGGCAGACACAAATAAAACTCAGACAAAACTTCTCCCTGGAGGGATGATCTCCAGTCCCTCCAGAAGTTCATCAGAAAAAAGGGCATAATTTTATGTAGCAAAGGGAGGCTACTGGGACCTAGGAAATTTGAAACTCATCCCTAATACTACAAAACTGTGTTTTCACCAATARAGAGGAAGCTCAAGCATATACTTGAGCAAGAACTTGGGATCCCGTTTCTTCTCACTCATATTGTTGGGGTGTTTGGAGCCAACCCAAAAAATCTCACAGAATATTATATCTAGGAAAAGATGACCTCCGGATACCTTCAGGTAGATAAAGGAGGCTACTCCTAACTCTAACATACGAGTCTAGGGACAGGCTAAAAGCATGTTAACTGTTTCTCCAGAGTATTAGCTGACCACAGGGAAGATCAATGGCAAACAGCTCATGCAAGCAGATGCAGTGGTCAGCAGTGTAAATAGTTACCAGGTTTGATCTTCTGAATAAGCTTATGCTGACATAAATATGCCCATATTTTGGTTGACGGGGGCACAAGGTCACGCAGATACCAATATGATGAGCGTGATCCGTTTATTTTTAATACAAGCTCCTTTTTATCTACTTTCATAAGCTAGCTTCTCTATATGATTAGCAATGCCTTTCTATATGATTAGTAATTATTCATTGGTTAATTTAGCAGTTTGTCTATTACATTTCAGCATATGAATGGTATATTTGCAAAAGCGTGTTTTTGTATGCCTTGCAGTTTTAAATCAACGTTTTCAGCATTTTGCACTTTCTTCAATTGTTCTATTGTTCTTTAGTTGCTTTTTGTTCTTGCTTTTTACTATGTTTCTTCTTCATGGTCAGTGTGAGGTATGTGTTACACTGCTGTAGTCACGTCGTCCTCTTTCCCATCCTCTTCTATCTACTCTGCTCTATCTTGTAGTCTGGGTTGCTCAGTAACAGCAATTCATGACTTCGTTCTCACAAAAACTTGTCTAACAGAGATTCACTTAACTGAGATCCTTCTACACMCATACATGTGTTTCATATAGTTAYTGACCCCACAAAAGTAAGTTTGAACAGCTGTAAGTTGTCTGCCCAAGAGYAGGTCTGAGCAGAAACTGAACACGTTCACCAGTRAGTGGAAGGTCATGGATTRCAAGCTTTGCCTCAGTGTCCTTAGCAGTAAAACTCCAACTGCAAAGTTTATCTGTTTCTTAGGGGGTCATGAAGATGCGTCTAGGAGMATTTGATTGCTGTAAATGGAAATAGTTGGATCAGTGCATAGTAACATTACCATATCCCCTCAGTGGTATGAGAAGCACCGCTATGACAATTTCCATTCCAAAGGAAAAATCCCCTTTTGAAGATTTACTTGCATTCCAGAAGATTAATTCTGCCTAAGAAAAATCAAAGAAAAAAAAACAGCAGAGCTGCTGAGCACACCTTTGCACGAGGCTTTATTTCTTCTCTTTAGAGGATTTCTTTTTTTCTTCCTTTTTTTTTTCTTTTTAATATTATTTTAGGCAGTAGGGAGGGCTGAGTCTCTGGGATGGGTCAGAGACTCATCATTTCATTCTCATTTATCGAGTCTTACCAATAACAACAGATTTATCAATTCATGAAATCAGAAGTTGAAAACGAGAGACCTTGTCACATGAATAGCTTTGTCCTTGGGATTACTTTTTCTCTTCAGATTTTTCCCCATTCCATTTAATCTGAAGCCCACTTCCTCATAATGTATCACAAGGCATTCTCAGTTTCCTCAGTCAAACATAACTGTAATTTCTTCTTTAAGAAAAAAAAAAAAAAAACAAACTGTAAATAAGTGATCTACATTTGTTAAAGCCAAATAGCATCCTGCTTCTTCAACCCAGGCAATACCTGGTGTAGATGAGATAAACATGCAGGCAWTGAAACAGTGGCTGCAGAAATGTTGTATGCACAAACTGCTGTGGTCCTCTCATGCMTTTTCACCTGATTGTATTACCTAGAATATCAATGAAAACAAAACTGTTTGTCTTCCCAGCTTTTGCACATGCAGGGGGCACTCTTTCGGCCACGTTTCACTCTCTGTAGCACCTGCAAAGAGAGACTGGGGGTAGCTTCAAATAGTAGCAGAGACATATCCTTTTCTGTGCCTCAACCCAGACAAAGCCATTGCTTTCTCTCATAGAATAAAAGCAGTACACAGCAAAACCTCCCCTTCAGAACACCGTTAGCTGCTTCTGCATTTTTCAGCATCCACTAAAATGTTCTCACCATGCCGTGCTCTTCCTTCTCTGCTGCAATCAACTGAACGATTCCAGTAGAAGCTGTTAGTTGAACAGGGGTTTCCCTTGCAAAGATAGACCACAGCATCAGAGAATTGGCAGAGGATAATGTGAGCACTGAGACTGACACACACATCAATCCACTAAAGACGAGTAAAGAAGGATTTCYCTAATTTCATTCTCTTGTGTGTGAGAGAGGAGTATAACCTCATCTCCTGAACAAGAGATCGGATTCCACTCTAAGAAAAGTAAGAGGTAAAGGTAAGAGGTGACATACATACAATGKGCTGCTTAGGTGACCACCCCCAAAGGCTGTGATTTCCCCAGAGCACCCATAGTCCTGGAGGACTTCTGCACTCAGCAGAGCTCCTAGAGAGTTACTTCCAGAATCAGCTGTGTTTGAACGGTTTAATCCATTCTTCATAGCTTTTCATTGTGCTATTTTGCTACTTCAATGTTATTTTAAAGACGTGTTTTACAATTTGCGTATTCTTTCCAGCAGATAAGCCCATCTTGCCTCATAGCTTCCAAACCTGGCCTCCTGCTCTCCAGAACTGCCTCCATCACTTGTTTTCCTTTCTCTGTCATTACCCAGTCYCCCAATATCAAAACTCCTCCAGCAAATCCCACCTGGTACCAGCTGCTCCCCAAGATTCATTGCCTTTGTTCCCTCTCCTTATCTAGCAATACTGCCTCCAAATTTAATAATTACTGCAGCTATTTCCATTCTCTTGTTAAATGACAAYCTCTCCCCTCTCCCATCTCACAGCTTTGGTTTTGAAGCATTCAGTTCCTATCACAAAATCAATGCATGTATTAATTACATTAATTAATTAAGCTTAGCCTTAAACATACTACATCTTCAAAAGGTGAATGAGATGGTTTTTTTCCTATTTAAAAAAAATGTCTACTGTAGGAGGCTGTCAAAACCTCTCAAAAATCTTGGCTAATAATATCTGCTCATCTTTTGGGAGAAACTAGCTGTTAACTTCTGCACTGAGTGTGAGTTTCTGTTTTCCTGTATAATGTAGATGTCTATATCATGCTCATCAGTGTGTTTACAYCTGCTCGTTGTTATGCAACTTTGTAATTATAGAGGAATAGATATCACCATCTTCCAATATTTTTAATTGATTTAAAATCTGTTAAATTTTAGCAATTGCAGGTGCCTTCAAAAAGCTACATTTTTTCTCATATTATTTTTTCAACCACTTTCTGGCAACTACTTTCAGCATCTAAATCTGGGAAATAATTTTCCAGCAAAAAATTATTTTGCAATTCCACCCAAACTATGTAACTCACAGTCTAGAGTGTAGAGCTGAAGCAGAGCTTTCCTTCCAATTCTGGTTACCGTAAACTCAAGGGTTGCCATTTCCCTGAACAGGATTTGAGAATATCTCTCTTGTGCCAAGATTCCAACACTGTACCTGCTGCTCCCTGGCAGTGGGAAGAAAGGTGGAAGTGCTCTACTATAGTTTGGAAAAAGAGGGATCTAAATAAAGCAGAAAGCATGTGAGCTGAGAGAAGGAAATGAGGATGATTATGAAAAATCTTGAGGCAAAAGACCATCACCTGATACAAAGCAGGTTACATGAGAAAATTCTCATTGCCTTTCTCTCCAAACTTCTCCAAGGTATACCCAGAATCACCACTTATCTATATTTCATAAAGCATTAAAAATAAATCTGACAAAATCTTTGTGTGGTATATGGAGATTATATATCCTGACTGAATATCTATTCAATATTCCCTCCTATCCCCTTCTGCTGATGTGTGACATTGGGTGTCACATTGTTGCACTCTGAAGTATACTGAAACTCAGCTCTGAGTATCAATCCCTGAATTTCCCTGATCTGTGAATTTCAGAGCAGTCTGGGATTAAAATGCTTTTTATTCTATCAAGAAGCCCAAGGCCCCATAGCTCTGACATCCCCAAGCAGTGTATTCTGAGAAAGCATRCATAGATTTTACTGCGAAATTCTCATTGCTGACACTTACAGGATCATGTTTAAAAGGTGTTGTTTTACTTCTTTGAAGAGAGGCTTTGCTATCTTAGGAGTAGCTCTGTCCAGCCCCACTCCCAAGAAGGGCATCTCTCGCTGCAACCCAGACTGCACRGCTGCAGTCTCCTCCCCTACACAGCTCTGGGGCGTCCCTGAGACACAGCCCATCCTGGGCAAAAAATAGCGTGAGATTACATAACCAAAGATAGACTTGTGGTGTGCATGCACAAGAGGACAAAATTAAGGTCATRCAGTCAGTTCTGTAATGATTTCTGATTGCTTCATTTCTCCTCAGCACCTACCCTGCTTCCCACAGAGGCCCTGTTCTCCTCCCATCCTCCACTACTCTTTCCTCAGTTTCCTCTTTATTATCCCTGCTCATTTACAGAATCWTGTTTCTGTCTCTGTTTCTGTCTCTTGTCCCTATTTTGATACTTTCTGTACATAGGACTCTCACTCTCCGCTCCAATTTCTCACTGCTGTTTGAACAAACCTTTCAGTGCCTAAGGCTGCTGTCTCCTGACAAATACAATCCCCCCCCCCTCCCCACCCTGTCCTCATGTCTGACTCCAGCTTCTCTCAAACTCTTACACAAAATACTTTTGGATGCACRGAATACTTTTGGATTTAATTTCCTCTCCAGACACAGAGGGGAATTATTTGAAAAATCCTGWTTAGACATGATCTGAAACAACTAAGGCAACATAATGTGCTCATAGCACTAATAGTACTGAACACTTATGCAGCATCTTTAGCCATGAAAGTGCTTTGCAAACACCAAGGGAGTGATTTTTCAGTGGGCTTGTGCACTCATTGCTCAGTGACTTTAGGGTTTTTTTGTAATTGCTCMGTGTGTCTGAAAATGAGAAGTCATCTAATTAGTGCTTGAATATTGTCAAAAAAATATCTGTAGCTATCATTTTATATACACAAAAGTAGAGCTATATAGAGCACCACATGTATCAAGCCGGATGTAGGAGCTGCCTTTTTATTTTATCTTTGTACAGCAAGGGCCTGGGGCTGTATACAGGAAAGGGCTCAGTTCTCAAAATGATACATTAGGTGTCTAAGTCCATAAAGGTTCTTGAAATCCAAGTTTCTGGGGATGTTGTTACCTAGCTGATTCCATTTCCATTTTGACAGCAAAGTCAGAACTGGTTGTTGGTTTTGAGGTTTTGAGCCTTACGCAGAGGAGAACTGTGATAATTGTGAAATCCACTGTCTGCTTTCAGTCAATAATTCAACGGTTAGAGAGCTCATCTGGATTGTGAAAGATCTCATTGATACTAGTTTAATCCCTGAGATCTGACATCTAKCAGACACTAAAATGAAACCATTAATATGACCATTCAGCCTCACAGGTAAAGGAGTCGGTTTCAAAGAGGCGACTAAACCTGGGTCTTTCACGTCTTACAGGAATACTCTTAACTGCATTAGATTTTCTTGTATGTTTTTTTGTGTGACTAAAAAAAACAACCTCTGACTGTTCTAGCTTACTTTTCTTATACCAGGAGAAGTTCCATACACTCACTTAGAATTGGAGGATCCCCTTTCCCCCTGCAGTCTGATACAGGACTTATTTCAATGCCCCGAGTTCTTATCTCCTGCAGTCTGACTTCAGTAGGGGTCACCTTAATTATTTGGCTTTCTKTATTTCCCTTTTAAATCCTGAGCTCTTTCTATACATTGTGGAGAACTTGCAGAGTCAGGTGCTATTTTAGGTACTCATCCTTGTAATACCTCCATTCCTCATGGATTTAGCTCTTGACATCTAAGTAACACTGAAAATAGAATATTTCACTGACTCAAAGTTCCTAACTCCAAAAGCCACTTAAGTGGTATTAAGTGTTCACTTAACTACAAGGTTCGCTTTAGACTAAGTGCAGTTCAGTTCACATAATCTAAATTTCTTTTATCCAGTATCCATTTTCTGAGAAAGGGCTGTATCGTGTAAGAATTTTTGAGGAAAGGTTTTTCAGGTAAGTGAATCAGGGATTTATAAAACTTACTAAMAGCTGGTAAAACATTCTAATCTCACCCTATCCTGTTGATACAGACAGCCCTGAGGTAGCTAACAGCTATTTTATAATTGCAGCTCTTTACTGTGATGATTTGGAAGTCCAATGCCAGAAAACTATAAGTAAAGACATCTCAATCTGTAAAWGTCACATTATCGATTTCCTACATCAAAACCACTGTGAAAATGGATGGAGATCTTCACTAGGATTCACCACTGAGGAAGGTGCTGCTCTTTTAGGTGGTATTTTGTAGACCATTCTGCATGAGTCATCTGTCATGTCACTGCAACTAAGTATTTTCTGTCCTTTTAGTCTGTAGATGCTAAAACCAAACTTGTGTTAAAGCCATGATACTAGAATTGGTAATGCTCTTCTGAAAAAAAAAAAAAAAAAAAAGAAAAGGTTAGAAATATTATCAGTGGGTCAGACCTAACCTCAATGATTTCAAAAAGACAAAGAGCTAGACTGCTACTGGGTGAAGAGCTATTCTGGTACAGAGTCGTCAAAGATAACAGGCCTCTGGGCTTGCAGGCAATATTTCCTCTAACATTTTCAAGCAGTTAAACTATTGTAGTTTCTGACATTTTGAGCTCAATGTAAAGCTTCACGTAACATGAATGCGTAGCGGTGCAGTTTGTTCTTATAGGAAATGTTAGAAATATTCTTTCCTTGATCCGATCCTTTAAGTGTGCCTACCTGGCTTTGTGATTCAGCCCAGTGGTCCTGCCTTTTCTTCAAGGCACATTAAGTCGAACTTGAGCTATAAAACTTTGGTATCTCTGAGGAACTTTGAATTCTTTCCTTGCTACAAGTATTTATAACAGTATTCAGTAGCTTAAGAAAAGGAGTCTTTCCTCCCACCTCCGCCACCCTCCCACTGTCTCATGGTTCAATTACTTGTTTTTCACATTTGAAAGAGATCCTACACAATAGCAACTTCCTTTGCAATCCCAGTACCACCTGTTCAGAGAAGCAGCTCTCGCTGGTGGGTCTCAAGTACCTTATAAGAAAGGAAGAAAAGTAGCCTAAAGCACAAGTTGAAAACTGCTGGACAGCAGGAAGGACAGAATATTGCCAGTTTTCAGAAATGAGCCCAGGTTACAAAGAGACTATGCACTGTGGCAGTTCTTTCATTTTTTTTTTTGTACAATACTGAGAGTCCTTTGAAAAAAAAATCTGAAAAAGAAGGCAATGTGGAGACAGTGCATAGGCATATTTGAAGACTGCCCATTAATTTCTTGATTTTTGCCAAAAATTAAGACCTTTTTTTATGTATATTTATATATGTTTAGGAACACTTCTCAGAAGTGAAAAATAATTTTGAAGTTCCTATATAAATTTCCATGCTTTGAGAATCTTATGGGAAACTCCTGGGAATTCCTTGGAAGAAGATTTTTTTTTCTTTTCTTTTTTTTCTCATATCCAACTTCAAATTATTTTACGAGTATAAAAATAGCCAGCACCAGAATGCAATTTAATCTAAATTCACCATTCCTAGAATTAGCACCCTAACTACCCAGCATCTAAATAAATGATCTAACACTGAATGGTAATCATGAAAATTTTTAGAATGAATATATGGTTCTCATACTGTAAATATAGTCTGCTTTATGTTCATGGCAGTTTTATGGTTTCCTGTCTTATCTGAAATTGCCTCACCTCAGATTCATTGTAAAACTATTTTACTGTACCATCCTGGCAATTTTCACCAACCATTTCAGTTTATCAAGATACTTTTAAATCTCCAGGAAGGTGATTAAAAATCCCATCACTCTTCTGCTTTCTGGAAGTAGACTGCACTTGCATCCCAACAATTTCGACTAGCAAAATATCCATTTCAATGTAAAAAAGCTTTGGGTTAAAACAGACACAATATTATATTCCCCAGTGTAACTCCCCAGTATAAACCTCCTGAGTCCATAGGTTGCTCCAGTTAYAACAAATCCTGTAGCCTTTAAGAGAAAGGGAGACTTTTTGTAAAGAAACAAATTCTGAGATTATGCGCAAAGCAAAAGAGTGTGGTGCAAGATCTYGGGATAAGAAACAATGATGGTATTGATGCTTTCAGATGAACCAGAGGCTTCATGTTTGCAAGACACTGGGATGAGTGGGATGACCTGATCTGTCAACTTTGAAAKATTTTTCTCGTGTCCTTTCTTCTCCTTATAAGTTGACTGAAATCTGTAGGGAGGACATTAGTAAAAAGGCCAACATTGTGTGTTCCTCTGTGTATGCATAAAGCAAACACAGAGAATGTCTGCACATATATGGGCCTATGTATATATGTGTATGTACACACAGATAAAYTCTATGGATTTTCAAGATACAGAAGTTTCCAAATTGACAATTACTCTCATACGTAGTCTAATATATTACATATGTGTATAACATAGCTTTTATATTTAATATGAAATGCGTATAGAATACACGTGTATAACATATATACTACGTATGTATCTAAAATGCATGTTTTTGTTCCTTTTGGGTAAAAAATTGTTGATTTCCTTGAAACACCCTGAAAACATATTTGCAGTTAACATCCTATGKAAAAATTACTGTTTTAAAAAACACATTATTTCTAATATAAATTATGATAATGGGGGGAAAATCCCCAGCAAAACCATTGTGGCCATAATTCACAACCAGTTTGTTAGAAGCTTAACTGCTCTCAGCTTTGCCTTGGGCCATTAACTAACAAACCAACCATTAACTGCTAGTAATGACCATTTTYCCCCGAGATTATTGCTTAATTGAACTCCTATGCTGTGTTGGTTATTTTTATGCCATCTCACAATGACTATGCATTACTTCATTTTTCTACTATACCAACCACCTACTGAAATAAACAAGATAAGTGTTGGAGAATTGGATCTTTCACTGTATATACTATTTAGAATACATTACAYTAATGAACAGCTTTGATGTAGCAGACGTGCTTTTTCATTTCTCCTGTCCTCCAGAGCATATGCATCAAGTAACTTAGATGCAGAATTAATGCTTGCTGTTGTTCAGTAATGTATACAATGTCAAGGCACTGTATTAGTAAGCTGTGTTAGATATTCATTTGGGTAAGACACATTTGATTATTAGCATTCTGTTCTTCAGCAACAAGCCACATGTGCTGTCTGTTGCCATGGCAATAAATTAGGAAGGATAACCTGACTACTTATCAATTTTTATTAGTGCAATCATCCTACCTGCTTAACCCCTCAGTAACAGTAGTGTATCTAAACACAACTGATAAAATCTGTGCAACGCTGGGGGTRTGAGTTAAGCTCACAGGGTGGGGAGGAAGCCAAGGGACTGTGGATATGGGGAAGAGAAATATTGACTTAGAACATGATGCTGAGGTGATTCATTTACATTACAGCATCAAAAATGTTAATGCTTCCGAGATCTTAGCACAGTGGGAAAAGATGAAAATAAATGCAAAAATTTAAGATGGATAAAATGAATAGTGCCTCCATCCTGCTGTGTTTAAAGCAGTATGTGTAAATGGATATGTTTAACTATAAACCTGAATAAATGGAATCAAAACATGTACTTGCTAAATGCTGAGGAACATCATATGCTATTAAATATATCCTTTAAAATAGAAAGGAATGAACTCATAGAATATCAGCTTGATTTTCTGTAAGATATTACTATTGGTCTGTGACCTTTAAGACTACTTCTAACACCCTTTCAATTATCACCCATAGAAAAATCAAATATTCTGTGCTATGCAGAAATAAGAATAAGCTTCCCATACRTTCAAAGATCTTCCTGGGATCAAAACAAAAGTTGCAACAGATTTATTTTCAGGTATCTCATTTTGATCTAAAGATCTAAATGTTCCTGCAGAACTAAGTATAGTTAATCCATGTTTGATTGTTATAAGATTTGCTATTTAAGTCTCAACATTAGCACTAATGTTATTGCTGGGTTAAAGCACATCTTTAATAAAAAAAAAAAAAAAAAAGGTCTTGCAAATTTTGTTGGTTTTAATGAAGCCCTGGGTGTCACTCATGTTAAAGCAGGGTGTGAGTGCACAGCACAGAAGCAAAAGCAGGACAGGAATGTTCTTGGACCTGCTCTCTTCAAGGATACCCTTGCTGGGCAGAGACATGCCCTGATTTTGGTTTCTGGGATAACCCCTCTGCCTCACTGTCATCCCTTCACTCTCCACCGGACCTGAGTTGAGAAATCAAAGTGTCCATCTGTGGGCTGGGCATTATGAGGTTAGTAACGGGCTGTCAATTCAAAAACCTTTCCTAAGCCTTAGAAAAAGAGAAATATTCAGCACAAATAACTCCTTCTTTCATCTGGGAAATATTGATACAACATTTTCCAAAACACCTAAATCCTTCTCTTAAAAGGCTGCCCACTATTGACTTTTCAGGGATCATATGGGAATATGAAAAGAGTTTGATGGAAGCTAAACCTTGATACCTGGAGAAATGAGCAGCTATGGTATACTGGATAAAACCCCTCCCTCCCATGACTGAGAGGTCACTCCCAATGAGAAGCAAACCTCGTTCCTCATCCCTTCACTGGCACCTGCAGCTCTCACTGGGGAGGAGAGGAGCCACAACAGGCAGGCTGCACTTTCCTTTCCACCATAAGCTTCCTTCATCGATCTTCCTTCATCTAAGGTGAATGAAAAATRCACCCCGGGAGCTGGTAGGACAGACTTGATGTGTAAATGACAGTGACAGGGCCTGGARCAGGAGCTGAAGGGAAGCCAGGACAGGGAGCCAGGGAGACCTCARGAGTCTGGGGCAGAAACTGTGGCTGGGAGAGATGTGAGCAGATACGGCATTTGAAGCAACCTAATCTGGGGCAGAAGAGGAGATCTGGAAGGACAAATGTCTTTTTTTATCCCTATATGAACTGTCAAACAAAGTTAAAATAAATCACAGTTATAATCAGTATCCAATTCTAAAGCATCTGAAATCTTTAAATCTGGGAGTAAGTTGGAAAATCTGGAGGTTAAATTTCTCGCTAAGACGAGGCACAATCTTCCAGGTCATTTAGGTACTTGCAGTTACTGAGTTATATAAACAAAAACTCTCTGCACTTTCAATAAAAAAACTCTCAAGGTGTATTTGATGAGTAGTCTCAGAGTCAGAATATCTTATCCCATAAAATTTTACATGTTAAAGGAAGACTGTGCCTTGTGAAGCAATTTTTTTTGAGGGAATAATTGAAACTCACTTTGCAATCTACAGCAACTTTCTGATCAGATATGTCAGATTTTTTATCCCCAGCATCAACCCCCCAATCCAGACACCAGGTCACACCTGGCTGATAATTCAGAATCTTGATTTATAAAAGTGAAGGGTATCCAGTGCCTGCAAGCTCTTTGTACACTTGCAAATGCATGTGTGTGTGTGTGTGTAGTCAGTACTAACAACAGGATTCCTTAAATCTCAGAGTTCCTGTTTCTCGCAAGRCTCTCAGCTTTCTGATGGAAAATACTTTGTTCAAACCTAAGATTTTTACTATGCTTCCCACATCCAAGAAGGTGTTAAGATGATWCATTTATTTCCCATAGCTGAACACATATTTTCCATGGAGCCTGATAATAGTGCCCAATATCCAAGTTCAAGCTGAATTGGTGGATTAGTTACTCCGTTCCACTCCAGTCACAGTCTGTAAGGGAAACCAGACATTTCTATAAATGCCTCTGCATTGACAGATTTCCAAACAGGCTGCTGTTTGTGCAGAGCTCTCTGGAATGAATCCTGTGCACTAACGGACCTTCTCCAGTTGGAAGCTGAACAAATCCCAATATTAGTGTCTCTCAAAAAGCTCAACCTTCCTTGTCAGCACCTCTTCTGGTGGAARGATGAGATGTAAAGCTTGATATCTACACAAACTGCTTCCAATAAACTGTAACAGCAGTGACCATCTAACTGATACACCCAGGAATATTTATGAATGCTGTTTTGGGCATAAAATGAATGTTAATCGTATCACTTTAACTACTGAAATTATTACAATCTGATACATACTGATTTGACAAGTGGGATTGGAACAGCAGCAGAAATATATTCAAGTTACTGAGTCTTGGTATCACACTGGTGTCCAATATCAGGTTCCCATGAGCTGGGCACAGGCTGTGAGAAGACACATAGCTCATCACAAGCTGAGATGCACATGGAAATCAAAGACATCACAAAAATATATACCAGGACACCATTATGGGCTGTAGAATAGTTCACTTTTTGTGTTCAACCAGGCAACAAATGCTTATCAGAATCTCAGACAAAGGACTTAATAGTGTTATCCTGAATATGACAGGTAAGGCTGAATTTTGAAGACAAATTCTTCAAAGCTGAGAGAGGAATGAGCAACTTTTTTAAGAGCCAATTTTCTGTCATCTTAATTTGATGTCTGCTGATTTAATTCATAAACCAAAATAACATCATTGCAACTAAAAGAACAGACACTAATAATGTAAAAGTAAGTCTGTTAAATAAAAAAATGTATGCCATGCAGTGGTTCACTGATGCAATAATGCAGGAAGCAAAGCTTTCTTTTGTTTCCGAGTCCCAGCTAATTTTAGACTTGACACTGCTTTACAGGAATAGGCAGGTCTCTTTTTCATACAAGGCCAAGACCATGCAAAACAGGGAGCTTCTCTCCCTGCTTCATTCCTGCAACTGTGAGCACAATTCCTGCTGAAGGTATTTCACTGGCACCACAGCACCTCCTTATTCAACAGCAAAAACAAATCAGGCAATCGGTTATGAGTGATACTCTGTTCCAGTCTCCTTTTGGGACCAAGAAGCATTCTTGGGAAGGTAATAAAAGGATAATTTATCTTTAAATATATAAACAAATTTCTGTCAAAAGTGTCCATCACTTTAATCTTCTGATTCCARGTTGATTCTACATTTGATGAAGAGTTTAACAAAACATGTAAATACCTGGGATAGGAGCCATAGGGTGGGAGAGAGGGATTTTATGGAACAGTATGTTTGCAGAGGAAGACTTCTACAGAATGGGTACATGCACTAGACAAAAAAAAAAGATATTAATATTCTTCTACAAAAGCTTTTAATTCTATAGGAAATATTAAAAGATCACTTCTCACTCCACTGTGTACAACTCAACCATAAGAGGCAGTTCAACATTCCCAGTGTCCGGGTTCCTGTTAAAAAAAAAAAAAAAGAGAGAGCTTAATAAGAAAAATAGGAAAAGCGAAACCACATGAGACAGTAAGAGTTACAACTGGTGAGCAAAACCCCAAATCCCTGCCCAATTAACACCAGTGCAAATAAAATTTCATAGCTAGAGCTGTTTGTTTATTTGATCTTTCTTTCCTTTCTCTAACAAAAGCACAAAAAGTCGTGGGAGAAGTCAGCGATACAGAAATTCTCTGAGAGAAGAAAGTTTTTGGTAATGATAGTTCAGATATTTGTRAAAAATTAATAGCACACAGAGCACCATGTGTGCTTTCTAGCTGATCTCAAATCCTTCCTTCCCTTGTTCTGTGCCTTGCACTTTACCATAACCATGATATAATCTTACAGTTTTCACAAGTAAAAAGTTTGTTAATGACCAAACCTGGGGAAATGGATATGGCCACAGCATTCTCCTGCGCTACAAAAACTCATGAGTTTGACAGAGGGTTTTATTCATTTTTACTCCTCTGTTCGTGCTGTACAATTGTGATTCTTTTTTTACTGTTCCTTTTACGCTATTGTCAGCTCTCTTCTGGCTCCTTAAATAAATCCTCAGCTAAACCCTGAGAGTAAAGAACATACATTTTTTTTTACTCTGAACTGTAAGTATTTTAAGTATATTTGCAATGCTTTTACTTCTACAATACCCTTCATTTTCTGTCTTTAATTCATAYAGTTTCTCCAGAGAAATCATCAGGTGCACAGGCAAGGGGCCAGAT
Source organism: Malurus melanocephalus (assembly GCF_030028575.1). Lineage (NCBI taxonomy): Eukaryota > Metazoa > Chordata > Aves > Passeriformes > Maluridae > Malurus > Malurus melanocephalus. Next base: position 498,919 of record NW_026623368.1, read on the forward strand.
GTGGAAGTTGTGATTTTGTGTAAGTATTAGATATATTGTGATTGATCATACAGACTAACAAATATCAAGAGTTTAGAAGAACACAAGAGAGGCATAACTACCTGATGTGAGACCAGAATATTTAAGTCAAATACTTAAGACATGCAGTTTCACTTAATTCTAACACAGTTTTCAAAATCAGTCCCTGAGTTCCAAGACAAAAGAAACTAGTTTTCTCATGAACATCAGAGTCTAAGAAGATATAACCTATTGCTGGAACTTTTTCAAGGTTGAGCATTCATAAAGTATTTCTCCAGAGCATGGGGTCTTTGGTGTCTCATAAAGGTTGCATTCACAGTGCAGTTTTTCCCACAATTGGAAGGGAACTGATACCCACCTTGAARCCCTCTTTCCCAAAATCCTACAGGAATTCAATAATCTGTTAACTTTACCCTTTGGTCAAATTTGCTTAGAATCAGGAAACTAATGTAAAAGTKGTTCTGTAGGTGTCAAGAGCAAATGGATGAGCAGATTTGCTACGTGTGTGCTGCATACAGGTATCACTGTGCAAGCCTTGTTTTCCTATGAAACTATAATCAAATAAATGGATACTTGCCCAACTRGGCTTAATAGCTTCTCTACCTGTCAACTTGAGCTTTTCTCTACGATTACATGGATTAGAAATACAAACTTTGCAGTGTGCAAGGTTATTAAGTCTAGACTGTGAAGGGTGAAAGACAATCCAGGAAGGGGAAAAATTCCATGGTTCRAGACCCATTTGCTGACAGAAAGACACCAATAACATCTCATTTTTTACTGTAATTTCAATCTGTTTCCCTCAGCTGTGCAAAGCTGTGGGAGTGTCAAGCTGGCTTAGGTGTTCCATCTCAAAACAGTACCTAACTGCTGAAGGTTTCATGATGCAAAAACAAAACCTGGAGATACTTTCTGAAACAAACAACCCTGCATTCTCATTTTCAACAACAGCAACATAAACACCACATTTTCAGTATACGAAAAACCTGGGAAATCACTGAATGCTGTGTGAGAGAGGTTGCAAAGATATCAACTGGAGCAGCATGTTCTGATTTCAGAAGAAAAAGAATGATTAATTCTATGAGAAGAAAAGTTAAATAAGGTTAAAAAGTTTGATTTCTCTATCATTAATGAAGCAAATACTGAACAGGGCCATGGTTACAATGCATAACTGTGTCAAGATGGACAGCTATTTAAGGTAAAGGACAATGTCAACACAAGAACATTCATCCATGAATAAAATTAAGCATGCTATTTTCYAACTGGAAGAAGACTGGAAGAATATTCAATGGCCTCCCTGTATGGACAGTGGGTTTTAAAAGATCAGCTTTTCTTTGGTAATTGTTCTGTTTATGAGATTTCATTACATCCTTTCCTTGAAAAAAACTGAATATGAAGATGCAGATGGTGYTCACCATTCTTTTATTCCTGTGAAGTCTTAATGGACTCTTGCCTAAATGCACCTGAGCAAAGGCCCAACTGAAAGCCCAAGGGACATTTTCAAAGAGAAATTCTCTGATTCTTGCAGYATTGCAAACAAATTATTATTTTCTGCTTTACACTTCAAAGAGGAAGAATAAGAGCCTCACTAAGCCTTTAATGCTGCACTACAAACAATTAACACCTCCCTTCAAGAGATGCAAACATAGAATCACATAAAGATTTTGTCTGGAAGGGACATTATAGATCATCTGYTCCCAACACCTTGCCATGGGCAGGGACACCTTCCATGACCAGGCTGCTCAAAGCCCCATTCAGCCTGGCCTGGAACACTCCCAAGGATGGGGCATCCACAACTTTTCTGGACAACCTGTAGTCGATCACAGGAAAGATTTTTTTCCTAATTTCCAAAACCTACCCTCTTTCAGTTTAAAGCTGTTAGCCTTTGTCATATCACTATATACCCTTGTAAAAAGTCACTCTCCAGCTTTTTTGTAAGCCCTGTTTAGACATTGACCTCCATTTAACTCTTCAGACCAGTTTTCGATTTCACCACTATCATTTCCCTTTCACCTGGTTTGATCTCTTAGAAAACATCTACAGTCATGGGATTTTTAATTATTATTCCAAAGAATGCTGTTAAGTACCAACACTTCTGTCTGTATACTCACTTATATCATTTTACCAAGCAAGTTTGCTCTAGTTACTGTCCTAAAAACCTCATAAATTCATAATACATTCACTGTGAAAATTAAAATCATACTGCTTGCAAAAGTGTTATGGTTTAGTGTTTGAGAGTCTGATCTTTTCAGTACAAAGAACTTTTTGAAGTCAAGAAGTCTATTTCCCAGCTCAAAGGCAGAATCAATTACACTCCAGTTTTTCTATGACTGATGAGCTTTATATCCTCAATTCCCAAATTTTGATCCTACTCAACTACTGAGTTAACAATCATAAAGCTGACATTAGTGTCTAAGAGTTAAACAAATATTCAAACAAACTATTTCATTTGTAAGCATTAAAGATCTTCTGATGATAAGTCAATATTAAACAAGTTGGAAATATTAAGGTTCTACCCAGCAGAGCTGCAAGTTAAAGTATTCTGTTTTAGTGCACCAGTAGTCATATCTAAATTTATCCACTCCAATTAATAATTTTAAGACACAGTACATGATTTAGCTTAAGTATACATTTTAATCATCCTTTGTGACTCTTCAACAGTGCAGAAATACCCAGTTGTCTATTTTTAAATGAAAGCTTAAACTCTCGATCTTTTAGATGTGTGTATCTATGATTGTTTGAAGAAGTGTGAACTAAAAAGCCTGCTGAAATATTGCATTTCAAAAGACCAGGAATGGGCAGAAGTGTTAAGAGTCTTTATTATACATGAACTAGATGAGCACTCCAGCTGCATTCTGCTTTCAAATACTTTTGAATCACCCCTAATCCCTGGAAATAAAATGTGATTTAGGAAGGAAAACACAGTTTGAATTCTGCATTTAGGTAAGAGGAAGAAAAGACCACAGATAGAAAAACAATGTCAAAAAAAACTTTTTTAGACTATGTATTACTGTTGGGCTGCAGCAGGGGTGTTCTTCATGTCACAGGCTAAGATTATAAGATGTCTGCCTGAGCTTTCCCTTAATAACAATGTTGTGAACCCAGACTTTCTCAAAAATAGAAGTTTGTTCTTTTTTTTTCAGGAAAACAATGAACTGTTTTGGAACAGATGTACAGAACTCAGCGAGATGACTCATCAGCTGCGCTCAGCTCCAGTGGCTTTATCTGCGAGTGCGCAGAGGCGAAAAGCCGCTCGAGAGTTGGTAAAAGAACAACCGATCTACTGAGAGCTAATCACACTGGGCTATTCTTGGAGGAACACAGTGTTTGTACCTAATGACAAGAGTTACCAATTATTGCCTCTGCTTGGAGAAATGAATAGATCTGCGCAGTTATTTAATGGCGCTCTCTGCAAAGGCTCTATTTAAAATACTGGAACCTGTAATTTTGTAGCACTGACCCGATCTGGCAAGGGAGCATTCTGCAGTGTGAAGGCAWATCTGCTTAACTTAAGCTTGTTTTCTCCACAGGAGACATCCGGTGCCCAGCATACTAAATGTGCATATTACAGTATGTCATTTGCATAAGATTGTATTAAATTCAGGGAAATGGATTAAAATCTACATTTCACTGACAACCATTTGCATGATATCTGTCTTACAAGGAAATGAAAGMTATCCCATCAGATTTCTACTGATGTTAAAAAATGACAACAACTTAAAACATAAGGAATGTAGGCCTGAATCACGCGCTTATAACCAAAATAAGAATTGCAATCTCATTCGCTCTGATGTCCAAATTAGGAGCAATTTATTGTAGAAATTTTGTTTCACAAGYGAGTGCTAACACCATAAAAGAGGAAATAAAAAAATCCTTACTAGCAAATCCATTACTTTCTTTTCAAACCAAACAATTCCATTGTTTTCTAAAGTATCTCTTTTGTGGGTGTTTTCGAAAAGTTGACGCCTCACCTTTGAAGTTTTTCAAAGTCAATTGTGGTTCCTGTATATTACGTGCCTTTTTAAACAGACATAAAACAAATGATATAGWTTTGAAGGAGGACATATGGTAAAAGACAGGCAAAGAAATTTGTATGATTTATTCATATAATTTTGAAGTAGCATATTTAAAATCTCGTCCCATTAACATCCATTGCCCACCTAATTACTATAAGTAATTGACAGCTCTCATTAGGAAGAGACAAAACTAGAGGGAATTAAGGTCTTGCTCTTGCAATTGGATTTCCATGAGCCAATGCCTTCATTGTCTGGTGCCTCTTTGGCATATGTGGGCTCGGTCTGGATACAGGAGTCCATCTGTGCAAATGCAATTGCAAGATCAGGGTGTAAGTGACATCATGGGAATTAAGCAGATTCTGTTAYTTGGAACAGGTCTGCTCCAAAGTTACATAGCTAGTTAAAAGTTATCAATTGTCATGAAATAGAAGAAATATATGACAGTTTRCTATCTGATTTTGGAAAATGCTGCACATGACCCATCATCTATTAATCTAAATCTGAAAGCAGAGGAAAGGRTAATTTTAAAACTAATTCTTTGCACTTTTGATGCAATTAGTGAATGTGGGTTTTTTAATATTATTGCTATTTGAATGCTGTTGGGGAGATAAATACTGAAAGCCTGCTGACAATTAAAAAGTTTATTCATGCAAAACATCCCCCCTACATCTTTGCAAATGTAGCCCTAAAGCTCTAATCAAGCATTTGGAGAATATTATTCTTTTTAGTTAATAGCTAGTTTTATACCTACACAAAATAACTTCACTCCTAGTTTATCCACATCCAGCTGAGTCAAATTCACCCATGGACCAAACAGCTGAAGTCCAGTTGGAGTGCTGTGACTAACGCAATAGTGTATGTTACACGTCATTAAAGTAATAGGAAAATAATAAAAGTTATGTGCCAGGGAGAATATATAGGAAAGTATTATCAGAAAAAAACATGCAAGGAAGAGATATGAAATACCTTATCAAGGGTAAAAGCATATGATTCCTGGCAGAATAACTGAACCACACATACAGGCAAGTGCTCCTGCCTTTCTGTTCTGTTCACTTTTAGAAYTRTCCCCTCCTTGTACTTGCTCATTTRCTTTCACAGTATGTACAGTCTATACACTAAATAGATGCAAAATCAATTTTGATRCAATTTTTTTTCATACCTGACATAATTACTCATGGGGTAATTGCCACRTATTTAACAACAGATTCTAACACCTGGAATAACAGATTTTGCTGGTTGGAGCAGKAAGGCAGATGAACTAATCAAGTTTGTGGCTTCAAACCTTCTGCCCTTACTGCAGCAATACTGGATGAAGACATTCTTCCCTGCCTCCTACCTCCACAGCTGCACTTGCACCTTCCCACAAGACTTTCACTTCTCCTTCATGTGCTTCACACTTGGTGAAAACTTCCCCTTTTCCTCGCAGATTCATCTCAATAGTTCTACCTGTCTGAGGTATGAAAGTACTGATTGGCAGATACCAATTATCATTATGCACATAAGAACTGGCAAGTGGTTCCTTTTCCATGGAACAGTTAGATGCCTTGTTCAGCTCACCTTTTCCTCTTGTCAGAGTTTACTTCAGGMCTATCTCATCTACCCAGCCTTTGTAGCACAGATGACACAACCTCAGTGGTATTGTTTCCTTTCCGAAAAGATCAAAATGCTCCCCGAAGTACTGCAAAACTGTGAAGGGGATATTGTCTTCAAATATTCTTTCAAAACAAACCCCATAAAGGTCATATTTTACTGCTGTATGTGTTTCCTAGTCTTGTGTTTGAACATGAGGAAGGAACTCCCAGGAAATAAATCATGAGGAATTTCTATTGTCTATTC
>NW_026623368.1:504881-506379 GCF_030028575.1 Malurus melanocephalus
AAAAAAAATACTCTTCAAACACTTTATGTGTAGGGTACGAAGAGTCATAGCCTGTATCATAAATATCTTCTTTGCAGTTGGGAATGTGGAAGAGGGCTTATTGGCTGAGAAAAATGGAGTTTATTATATTGCAAGCAATATGCAAGAAAATCAGATTTTAKAAGAAGATCAGAATATTCACTGCTMGACCACTGTGATCAACTACTTTTGAGCTTGGTCGCAGAACTGAAAGATAAAATGCTGGATTCGAAAATAAGACATCTYGGTTTTCCTYATGAAAAGAGATTTTTGTTTTYAGTGAAATTAATGATCATTTCATAATATTTTTACATAAATCAAGTACTAAAACTCAATCATAGCACTTCGCTTAAATTATGTTAGGTCCAAATAGCCCTCTCTTTCAATCCYGTCTGAGAATTAATTATGTTGTAGATAGCAATTGAGATAACTTATCTACATTGACATACATCAAAAAACCCGCTACAGGCAAATATAGTGTTACTGAATGTATACCAGTAAAAATAATAAAAGTATATATTACCCAAAGAGTTAGCTTGCTGGGGACAAGATGAAAAAACTTTCAATGCCTAAGGAGGGAAAAATCAGAAGTGYTTTTCAAATCTTGGCTAGTAATTGSCACTTATTCCAAGACAAATTGCTGGCAGGTTAAAGAAAAGAGGTCTTGCTCCTTTGTTTAATGGCATTGTTATTGTGAATTTGACTGAGAAGGTTACCATTATTTCTTCTAAATCAGAAGYCAGAAGTGCAAGACAAGACTTCTGACCTACCTGGCCCCATTTTAGTATTCAATTTAGCAGGTCAAATATAGCAGTCACAACTGTAACACAAAAGTATTTTGGTCTGACATCAGATGTTTTCTCTTGCCTTATTTATTTACACTTAGTCTTTAAAATTCTTGATAATAGAGGTAGTGCAGCAAACATGCTTGGAATATGAGAGAAACCCACGGCAACAAAAACCCCCACAGCTTACAGGAGATGAGTGCTCTTGGCTGAGCCTCCTCAGCTCTGTCAAAGGCACAAAGTTGCAGCCAAGTAAAAAGCTGGGAAGCCTCCTTACGTAAAGCCTCCGTGTGCCCTGTGCCTCAAAGTCACTGACTCATCTCCCCTGATACTTAGGCTAAACTTCCTCCCTTTTTTTATTGGAAAACACCCAGACCAACCTGGGACCAGCAGGCCTGTACRGAACAAGTGTGGGGCTGCTGGGCTGCATATGGGGGCAGGGGGGGCAGGAAGGAAAAGTGCTCCATTGTCTTGGCAGGATCAACACGGGATGAAGGGATGAAGACAAAGAGCAATCACATTAATTTTGTGTTCCCATCTCTTGCTTTTGACACCTCTCTCAGCTGGGAAGTTTGTACCACACCACTTTCAGCATAGCCCAGAAAACAACACTTCTGGGGCAGGGGGAAGAATATTTCTTCAGCAATTCTTTCAAATTTTAAGAATAAACCTTAAAAAAAAAAAAAAAAAAAAAA
>NW_026623368.1:506447-510517 GCF_030028575.1 Malurus melanocephalus
CTCGATTTTTGTAATTTACCAATTCCAGAATGCAATCTGTGAGTAAAAATGTCTTTTAGTGTATATGAGGAAAAACATAAATCTGAATGTACAGCAGATGTTCCACTATGTATACACATATATGTTTATAGCATGYTCTCCCACTCTCTCTATGTATATCTTACAGAGACTATTACATATTTTAAATTAAATGGGCCTATAAATTGCCAATATGGGCGAGTAACTGGTTCCAACCCAGCACCCCTGTGCTAACACCCATGTGTCATTTTTCAGTGGGCAGTATCATCACTATAATACACCTGGATGATTAGGGTGCTCTAGAAGGTTGCTGCAGGAATGCTAAGTCCCAAAGATGAAGAACATGGCCTGTCATGGCATTATAATTTAAAAAGGATTGCACCAACATAAACTGAGAGTCATCATGCTGTGACTGTATAGAGATACACATTGCTACAAATGTAGAATGGGCTCAATCTGCAGAGACAAACACATCTGTTATATAAATGACATGGCAATCTTGTTCTCTGCAAAAGTACAAAATGGGGGGAAAAGATAAACATGTATAAGGAAACTTACTGGTTAACTGTGTTCTCTCTAGTACCTACATAAATCTATCCACATTTTCTAATGAATATGGCATGATATTTACCTTTCACACAGGAATAAGGCAAGATATAACTTTAATAGTGTTTGCAAAGTGCTATATAAGTGCAAATGATTGATAAAGCCAGTGAATGGCAAAGAGCCAAAGAATATTTAGACTGAGAAGTGCTTAATCCACAGGCCTTAAGAGAAAGCATTTCTCTTGCAGCTTCTTCATAATTCACAAATCAGGAATTGGAAGATTTTTATGTATTCTCATACATTGAGAAAATGAAATAATTAGCAGCAAATAGTTTATCAATTTTYTTATCTCATGAGATACAAAAATTAAATAGGTACATGACCTGTAACTATTACACAGCAAATTTTCTGGATTTTTTCCCTCTTTTAACTAAATAATGATTTCTTTTTCTTGACTAGGTTTTGTGGGCTTGTACTATGTAATGATTTTTAATAATATTACAGTAGTTCTCTTGCCTCTAGAATGTTTCAAAACAAAAAAAAAATCTGATTAATAAAAGACATTTGTCAAGCATGATGTAAGTCAAGAGGGCATTTTTTAAAAGAAGATAACACAGAAATATCAGTACTGACAGAAATAAATAACTCTAAACAACTCTGTCCAATAACCTGTTTAGATTCAAGGATTTTTACAATTATTTAATGTACCTTATAGTCACAGCAGCAAATTCTATCAAAGGATTTGTTTCCAAACAGCTCTAACTGTGCAAACTTTGTCACACACACAAAAAATCACACTGATTTTCAGGAAGCTCCAGTTTCAGTGTGGGAGACACTTTTTGCCTTTTATGTTTCACAACACTCTTTGTACAGCATGCTTTCCCTCTGAGGGCCACTAAACGGGGATTCATTCCAAACGCATGATTGGGACTTAATCCCCTAACTTTAGCTCAGTAGGAGAATTTCCCATCCAGTTTGAAACTGCTGAAAAGGTAATTATAGAATAGAACCACCAATRCCTGAATTAGGCAGTTTTGCACAAAATCCCAAGGAGGTTTTCCACAAGACAAACCTGCAAATTGTAAGGATGGGGGAAGCCAAGAGGGAGAAACAGAGAAGAGGCTGAGATTTTCTTGACACAGTGGAAAATATATATTAATAGGTCCAAATTTCCATCCGTCATTGTGGAAACACACTTTTTGCTGCCTGCCCTTGTGCTAATTCTTTGCTGTCATCACTGGAAATACAATTTTTGCCAGCAGTTAAACCAAGACAAGTGAGCAGGATTTTGATGGGCGACAAAGATGCCATGAGAACACTCATCTGGAATGCAGACAAATCAAAGATTAAATCACTTCCTAATTTGTTTCTCAGAAAAATTAAAGCTGGATGTTTCTCTYGCCAGCTTTGACTACCACTAGAGTTTGGTGACATCTCTCCTCCCAGGAGAACCTAATGGCCAGTCAATTCTCAAATGGGATGGGACAGTGCCAACCTAATATTTTAGGAGACTGATTTCACAGTCTGATTCTCACAGCTCTGGGATATAGGAAATCCAGGTTCACTTTCCCATTACACAGGCTTTAAAAGATCTGAGATTTCTCCAGTGTGGGACAAAACCTAGTCCAGAAATCTTTATATGATTTGCCAAAACTGAATTCTTGTTTTCCAAYCAGCCTTAAACACCACACGCAGTAGGATCTGATGTTGTATTTAATTTAACTCTGCACTAGCAAGTCTCTCTTGTGTCCTATACACAGTTCCATAGTGATAGCTTAATATCTAATAACCTGTTTATGACAATCATTATGAAAGCACCCCTAAAGCCTAGGAAAATGGAGAGCTTTCTTGGTCTTGGTCTGAGACTCAGGTTTAACATAAAAGGTGAAAATCACAACAAGAGATTACGTTTAATTATTTTTCATAACAACAACACGCCACCATTACTAATTACTATCATCACCAGCACTACTGACTTGGAGATGGTAAGGAGAAAGGAATGAACCATAAATTTTAATGTTCTAGGGACAGACTAACTCAACATAAAATAAGAGCATGAAACAGTTGAAGACATAAGTGTCATCTTCAGATGAGTTGTTGTTACAAGAGACTATTAAGTTACTATTAAGATTTTATCAAAGATTAGATGAGTGTGGCCATTACAGGAGTTAGGTTGCACCTTTGCCAGGATTATTTTATTCAGGCTCTATATGTAAAAGAAGCCTACAAAGATAATAAAAGAAGGRAAGAAGTTGCTACAAAGCTCTTAGTATATGGATCCTTAGCCTCCATGACCACTGATCAAATATCTGTAGAAAGTTAATCAAATTTTTCCATGGCTTTCAAGCTGTCAGTTTAGTACAGGCATTCTGCCTGTTCAAATGGAAATTTTGGCATAGGTTAAGCCTATTAGTAATGATTGTCAATCACATCATCAACTTCTTTCAGTTAAACACATTGCAAGGACTTTAAATACACTCATGTTATCCCAAGAGTTATTTTAAACTGGAATCTAAAATAGGACCTTTATTATTACAGATATAGGTGCCAGCAATGTATCTTTTTTTTGTTGTGGGTTTAGGAAAGGGCAAGAGCACAGCAGCCTGCAGCCGCCGAGGCCTTTCTGAAGTGTGCACTGAAAGAATGCCACCACACACAAACTGGTGGTTGTCTTCACCAGGGAGCAGAAACAATTTTAGTAGTAGACAGGGTCGGGTTTTTCCTCTCCCTCCCGAATTCTGGGCTTGCTGGGAATGTCTCTGTGTGAAGTATTATTCATCAAAGTACACAGCRTGCAGAACAGCTCGGAAGTGATTGCACAACACAAGACTGTATTTCCAAAGTGGGCACAGGCACTCCTTATATAAATCACAGTTGCAGTAGTGACAGGAAAAATATACAGAAGCATAAACTGTGTTCTTAAAGGTTTTAGTAAATCATCAGAGCCTTGAGGTTGTTCAGGGATTTTTACTTGGTGCAGTTATTACTGGCCGCTGGCTCTCCTCTTATCAGATAGAAATCACGGGGCAAAATTGGTAACTTGRTGCTGTGGGCAGGTTCCACTCGGTCCAATTACACGCATGTTAGTGCTTTTGAGAGAACCTTTTGTCTCCAAAGTATCTGGCAAAATAAGCATGATTCTCTAGCTGGATCACTGGAAATCCAACAGCCTCCTTGTGGACTTCAGAAATAGAAARTATAATTGTGGGAAATTAATTTAAAATTCAGTTCTAACATGATTTTTTAAGAGCAAAAATCTATAACTACACTTGGAACTACATGGCACTGTGAGAAAAATAGAAAAAAATCATTCCTCAYCAACAACAACACCAGTAGCCTTCTACCAAACTCGGACATATCAATTAAGAATATGAGAAATATGATTTTCCCAGTTTACGTGCACATGCACTCACATACAAAAGCAACAACATTAAAAAAACACCAAACAATTAAAACAAAACAAAATAAAGCTGAAACCAAAAAATAAACCAAAAAAAAAAAAAAAA
>NW_026623368.1:510523-537908 GCF_030028575.1 Malurus melanocephalus
AGATCTGAAAAAAAACACAGCATAGTTCAGAACAGCACTTGCAGAATATGCAATTTTTTATGAGCAACACATATTTTCAGAATTATAAATTTAAGTAACTTGAAGATTGGTGAAAAGATTTCTTTTTGAGACCCTTGTTTCATGTATCAGACAGTACAACAAAAATGGAATTGCTGCCCTCTGAAACCCTTACCTCATGGAATATAAGTAGTAGAAGTCAATTTTGTTGGCTTTGGAAATTCTAAGAGTTCTGAATGAGATTTGGCTACTCCTTGACATTGTTATATATGGCCAGGTTGAATTTACAGGGTACTTCCTACAACTTTGAAAGTTGTAATGGACCAGATCACTCCCCATTTTGTCACCAGAGACAGTATGTGTCAAAATTATATACTTCCCTGTGCCATCACTCACTAGCTAGAAGCCTTTTCCCTCCCAGCAAGACATCTTGACATCCTAGAAAGCTGTATGTGAGATCTAAATTCTTCAAACTTTATATAGCATTTGTACAAATTTATGTAGTGTGCTGTAATGCTGGAGTTCACCAATGTCACTATGGGTTGGAGCTTTTATATGAACTCTGTTGCACATCAGGACAGAACCATTTTCCATGTAATCTTCAGGGAGTCCTTCAGRAAAGTAGAAACAAGGGATCTGAAGGTTCATTTCAGTGCCAGCTAACAGGAATCTCTTTTATCAATTCAGTAATTGTGTGACTATGGTAAGACATCAAACAGCAAGAAAGAGCACTGCTGTTGTCGAAACATGGCAGTRCTATCTAGTCACAAACTCAGGAAAAAGTACTCAAGATTTTATTTAGGCTAATAACAAGCAGATTTTTATTTCCAAATAAGGGCAGAATTTAATAAAAAAGAATTCCTAATATTGGGTACAAAAACCTTTCCTGGTAAAACATGAGAAAGAGTTACAATTCTCAAAGAACTATTTACCAAAAAGACTAGAGAGACCTCAGTTCCTACTTTGCTACTGAATAGCGAAATAAATACAACCACAGTTTCTTTCACACATGCTGGCCTATGGATTGCTCTCCGCAAGGTTTTAATCACAGGTCACAGYATTTGCAGATACATCCAGCTATGCATAAAACAACACAGAACGGAACAAAACAAAACTGTGGAAAATAAAAAGCCCACCTTCATGGCTTGTACTAGTTGCAAGTGATTATTTGAATCCATATGGTATTTGTGACCTGCAGATCTGTGACATTTACAAACTTACTATCTAAAAATCTTTCTTTGTCTCCACTTCACCACCACCCCCAATCTGCTTTAAATCTCCCTTAAATCATTTCCTAAACAGTCCCACCATATTCCTCAGGTTTTACAGCTCCCTCTTCTTCCCAGTGTGCACCTGCCTGCCTGCATTGACTCAGGGCCATTATATTTTGGCCCTCTCACAGCCACAGATGGACCTTCTGGATTCCATCCTCGGACTCAAAGCCAAAACAAGAATGACACACATTTGATTTTCTGTCTTTTTATATGTAAAATAGTATATCTATTCCTTGATGAAGAATTAGAACACAGTTCCAAGTCTGTGTATATTCGTGAAGTCAGCTAGGTCTAGATCACCTTCAAGGTTTAATGATAATTTTGAATTATAGATGCATTTCTATGCTATGCTCCTCCTATCAGTTTTGCCACAATATATTTACCTCAGAGAAGAGAAATTATGCTTAGCACACAAAGCATAATATATTTTTTATGAGAAAAGCATATAATCACTTTGCTTTTCTTCTTATGTCACACAAACTTAAAACTGCCTTGTATTTCTGGCTCATATTTTAGAACCAAGTTAGATAACAAAGATTTTCTTCAGTGTGCCATCAGTCTCAGTGCCACCAGCACAGTTAGGAAGGGTTATGCTTTGTTTGAAAGAGTTTTATGAGGTGAGGGGAGAATAAATATGCCTCTTCAAAAATTTCATATAGATCCATCTTTCTCCTATAGGATCTTACCTATTCTGATGAGCTGGGTAAATTGAATGACTCCTATAAATAGATAGCCTTCCAAAAACTGTGCTTCTATTATTAGATATTAGATAGATGACAACTAATCAGYATTCACTTTTCTAATTGCACTGCATCTGGATTCTTCTGAGTCCTCTGTAATTGTGTCTTTTAGGAGAGGAAAAAAGGGAAAGGAAAGCTCTGCCAGTTTTATTTGCACATCTTTGCCAAAATTATGATTTAATAGCAATAAAATTTCCAACAGCAAGGCAATTTTTCCCTGTTTTTATCCCAAAGTCATATCAAGTGAACCTGAATCAATGATAAATGTCTACATTAAAACCATCATTGCTAATAGTATTCTATATCATTCGTCTTTTGTTCAATGTGACCAAATTACAATCAGCACATAACTGTAGCTACTTGTGATTAATGATGGTTTTACTTAGTAACTGACAGTGAAGCTTCTGGGAGGAAAACTGCAATACATTTCAAAATTCCAAGCTATAAATTTTGGAAAAAAAATAGCTCTATTTTCAAAGCTGTTAATATGTCTGCTGCTGCTTTTACCACTGTCAGGCTGAARCGCTTAAAATTGCTTAAATTTTGAAGGGATTATTCCTCTCTTCTCAGGGTGGAAGTTTTGGTTTAGGAGGTCTTAAATCCTTTACAGACTGTACACACTATTTCAGAAGAACTAGAGAGTATGCAGGGAAGAGTGTTGCAATTAYTCAGGAAAAAAAAAATTAATGACCTGGAATAAAGTCTCTCTGAGAGCATAGTAAATTAAAAAATTATAGATAACCTTTATGAATGAATGAATTAAAGAGTAGACTTTGTGAAACACTGGAAAAAAGCTGTAAAAGTTTTCACTTGGGAGAGGCTGATCTTGATAAGGTCAGAAGTGGATAAAAGCCATTTTTACCATCTGATGGCCACTCAGCATCTTTAGGTGGGTGTTTCTTAGTCTGGCACAGATGTTCACATCAAAACAAGCACTCCTGCTGATAATCTCAAGAGTCTGATCAAGCAGGAAGGCTTCCCAAGTCTCTTGCCCACAATTATTCTGATACTGAACAGCTGGGTAATGTATGAAATACCTGTGTTGCCATTGCCAAATTCATTATAAGCCCGAGAAATCTCTGGCTTTGGAACTATCACTCTGYAAATTGCATCAGGACCATGACTATATCAAACAAAAGAAAAAAAGGTTTGTGTTTTCGGTGGGACTTGCTATAATATTCATCAAAGAGCAATGCTTCGTCTCTAACCCCTGAAGAAGGCAGCAAAAAACACCTCTGCCTCTATGGGAGAAAAGTTCTTCTGACTCAGAAGAACTTTATAAAAAAACCTGTTTTGAAGGCAAAACCCAGGATATAAGTGAAGTCTCTAACAAAACTTCAATATTGTACCCTAAATCTCCCTATGCAAGAAAAAACTGTACCATGTTTTAAACGTCTTATTAACAGACAGATTTTGGAATACATGCATAGCAAGAGGAACTGCCTCTATTAGCTGTTCCTGTGATCTTTTCCTCAAATAATTTTTCTGTCTCCATTTTCTGATGTTAATTTGGGATAATTACATTTACCTAGATTAATGTAACTACATTTACCATCTTATGTTCAGAAAATCAGTCTGCAACCTAAATGCGTGACTATTCRTAGTAGGTTTTCTTTTCCTATAGATCAGTCATCCAAATAGATATAAATATGTATTCACTCTCTTTCTCGGTCTCTCTCTCTCTCTTTCTCCACATTTTGAAGTAAAGCAACTGGAAAGCAYAAACACTTTTTCCATTTTTGAGCAAGAGAAGGAAATGTCATTATCCACTGGAATTTCACAGCATTTGGCCTTTCTAAGTCCTTGAGGCCCAATACAAAAATCAACCAGTGAGCTAAAGTATCGCTTTCAGTTTGTGGCACTTTGCTTTCCTCTGAATTGTATTATATAATTGATGAATRTATGCTTTTGCATGAATGTAATGGGTAACATGTAACTATAGAAACGTAGTTTCTAAAAACMATTAATTAGCTGATCTTTTAGAATTAACTTGTCCTGTGACTGGAAATGACATTTAGGAGACAGCTGAAGGTTACAGAAAAAAAAAATTKTTTTCCATTCCTTTTAACTAATAAGTTGTTAACAATTTTTTTTCCTAATGGTAAAGATCTGTGCATCAATTCAGCATAATTTTGTGTGTAGATTACCACTGTTATTTTCCCCCCACTAAGGTTCRTTCTTACACATGCACCAAAGTTGGGCTGTCTATGTTTGATACACTTGAGTCACTACTAAAGCTGATGCAGACCACTACACAGCTTGKTTTTTTTCAAATGTCAGAGTTTAAAATCGCAAAAAGGCAAAGCCATTCAAATTGATAACACACTTCTTGTAAACRAAGCAAGTTTGATCTCCAGACTATTGAAATATTTGTATTACAAAACCCTTCACAGTGAAAATACTTTGGCTACTTCTGTTTCCTTTAAAAATTGAAGGCATCTTTACTTAGTTCCAAAACTGTCACAAGGTAACACAACTGTGAAGACACAGTTGAATACATATGCAATATTTTGTAGCAGAACTACTTACATAAGGTTCATTTTATTTTTAGTTCATAAATTCATTTATTCTTGCTGTAATTTTGATGAGATAAAAATCRACCATGTAAGCCAGTGAATTAAAAATAAAGATGTTGCCTGAAACTATTTGTATGAAGATAACAAATATTTTGTGACATTCAGACCTCATTGCAAATCCATAGATAGTGACCTTTTACAGGAATGTAAATCTGCAAATTAAATAAGTGAAGTTTACACCTAATTACTTATTCAGAATCTCCCATTAAAAGTGCTGCATGCCATTGAATAATAATATATAAAAAAGCACACTCTTTTCTTCTGACGCTGYTATTTACAATGGTTTTGTTTCATCTTTTGTAGCTGTGACTTAGTAGAGCATTTTAAGAGGTAAAGCCTTTTCTSCAGGATTAGTTAAACTCCACAAAATTCAGCACATCAGAAAAACTGTACCAGCTGCATCATGACACCCTCAGAAACACAATATTCTTCTTTTCTGTGATAATTTTTCTTCTCCCAATTTAACTACTGGGATCTTAATTGTGCATTTTGACAAGATCAGCATYACATTCAAAAATCATTATTAATTAACATTCTATAACATCAGTWACACAACCTATCACAATATAGTGTGCTACCATTTGACTTTCAGATTGGTTTTAAAACCAAGAAGTCATCATTTTATTGAGGAGAACAAATTATATCAGTGAGGTTTTGTGTGAAAAAAAACACAACAAATCCAAGTCAGCAGATTTGATTGTAATAAGGAAAAGAAAAGCAATGCAAATGACTTGTGTCTGTACTGCCTTAATAGTYAAGTTCTGGTGAGGACTGAAAAATATCATAAGATGCTAACAATCATGGAGTGTTTGGGAAGTTTTCTTCCAAAATACCGGCTTCTTTGTGACTTTATTTATTTTGTGTTTTGGTTGCCAAAACTGAGGCAGAAAATTACTTTCTCTGCTGCATCTAGAGTTGCTCAACAATTAAAGATTAAGCATCAAAGATCATGAGTTTAAATCCATGTCAACAGACTGCTGTCCCTTCACTATGCTACTTTTTTGGGTATAACTATTACTGTCATAGAACCAGTCATCTGGYAGCATCCAGAGATTTCATACTTTCTCCTGAAAAAAAAAATGTCTTCCAAATACCCATTGCTTAAAAATGTAGTTTGCATTTCAAATTTTTTTTGGGCAGGAGTTACTCATTTAGTTTTGCATCTTATACTATATCAGACGTTCAGGCTCAATTTCCTGAACAGCAACCCTGAGGCCAGAAGTTTACTACTTTAAGTTGGGAAAAGTTATATTCTTGTGACTATCAATACCTTGCACAGTCAATAAATTACAAAGTGGTGTCACAAATATGCAAAAATACCCAGAAGATTTCAAATTATTTGTCCTCAGTCATGGGAGAAGAGGCACAAAATATCTGTCTCCAAAGAGCCAGTCATGTAAAACATTAAAGAAATTTTACTTTAGTCGTGTAAATATTCCCACTGATACCAATGGAGGCCATTTAAGTCAGAGGCACTGCTTCTGTATAAATGGCAAATAAATGAGGACACCAGTTTGGGGGAAGTGAAAAAATGGCATCTATTTAAGCACTAAACATCTGAGGCTCTACTTAATAAAAATGAGCCACAGAGCAGCTTAACTTCAGATACTTTTTTTTTAGTGTGTCAAGACTGTCCCTGTTTGCATGCCTAAACAACTTGTAATTTCTTCAAATTTCCTGTCAGAATGCTCCTATTTTTTCCAATACTACAACTAATCATCATCATCATCATCATGAACATCTTCATATCTTATGGCYGTGTGCTTTCATTAGGACTAAAGTTTTAATTCCAGATAAAAATTTTGGCCTAGGGCTCCTCACTTATCTGATGTTGATTTCCCCTTTACTTCATTAAACTTCCTTTCCTGTTCCAGCTTCCTGTAATCCCAGAGAGCTGCCCATGGCACTGAAAGTTTACAGTTTGGATTTTGTATAGATTTGTACTTGTTAATATTTTATTCATTGGTTTGCAATGCTTAGGGCAAAAAAAAAATTGCCTTCTCTTAAAACTTCTCTGTGTAACCTGCTGTAGCAGATAACATTTCAGACCACATTGTGACATGCAGCAAGCTGTCTCTGAAAGGTTATGGAAGGCTCCAGAAATTTCCAGAGGCATTTCTACCTTRCACCTGGAGTGTCCTGTCCTCTGGCTTAACATTATGTCACATGAACAACACTCAGCATCTCTATTTTCCCTGGGAATTACAGAGAATTTAGAGCAAAGACTGAGCTCCAGAAGTTAATCTTAAGTTATTGTATTAGAACTTTTTTCTTTCATTACAGAAATCTGAGTCCCATAGAGAATTTGACTTCCCAGGGGTGCCTCGGGGGGAGCTCTTTCTGCAAGGGAGGTGGATGCCACCAAGGAAAGTCTCTTCTGCACCTGCCAATGTGGCTCCTAAAGGAGCATTATTGCATAAACTACAGACTATAAGGAAATTTAAGAAAATATTAAGGATATATTAAATTTTTCCCTTTTCCTRTGTGCTATTTGAATATCATCTTGGAGAGGAAGAGATATTAAAATGTACTAAAAAGAGCATAAAATGTTAGTATGTATAAAAAGACTGAATATCTGAAAATACTAGAAGACACAGGCAAAAATATAATGAAACTGTTACAAAGCCACACTCTCAAAGCCATGTTCTCYTTGCTGCATTTATTACATTTACACCTTGTCTTTACACAAGTGCCAATATTTGCATGGAAAATGTCATCTCTTTGTCATATATCTTTGCTAAATGAAYGTAAAATCTAAGCAAACCTGAAACTTCAATGTAGATTTTTACTCATGGGTARCTGAAATCAGAATTAAATCCTAGTAGTTCATTAAAAGTGAAGCCATTAATCAAATCCAATGRAATTAATAACTCCAACTGTCCAGTTAGCACTATAACTTCCCAATTAATTTCCAAGTCACCAGGTAATAGATTTAATGTTACAGACAGAAATGTGTACAAGTAAAAACAACATGATTATTACGATACAAGCTATGCTAAGTTTTTGTCCCATACCTTTTTGGATTTTTCTCCTCTTTCTTTTTTTTTTTAGTTTTAGTTTATTTCTGTGTTAACCTGAACTACACACAAACCTTTACTTACATAGACCTGGGATACATTAGCTTCAGAGATGTTGAAAACAAAAATGCTATCCACAGAAATTAAAAAAGGAATACTCTGGACTTCCTTTGGTAGAAACACTTGAGCTTGGATTTGGAAATTTGCCTTCTCTAATTATTCACATGTAGAAYTGAATGGGTTTTGCACAAATCCTCTCAGGCTGCACTGATTTTTCCATGGGCTAGTGCTTACATGGGGAGTGAAATCTGTCACACGGGGTGGCCAGGATTTGTTGAGATGTTGACAGAAGTATCTCTTTCAAGGTGCTTGCARGAGCACCTCCAGAGGAATTAGGAGCTGCAGCCCAGCTGATCCATGGCCCTGCAAGACCACTGCAGTGCATGTAGAATTCATTTCTATTATCTTTAATAATGAACAAGGTATCTCCTGGTTGTCTGAACTATATAAAGATTATCCTCTATGACCATTACCACATCTGCAGTGCCAGTTTAGACTATATCAAATTACCAGTGTGCAGTAATCAATTCTAGAACAAGGACTGACAGGGAAGTATCTGCCATAGTCAGCTCACTCACCCAGGGAACCAGCCAACACATCTTAGRCATAAAAGCTGTGACTGTTTCTTTGAGGCTCTCAGGAGCTGTCTGAGGTGCTCTCCAGAACTTTCTGAGTTCCTGTAACAGTGAGTCAAATGCTTTGCTCTGAAGCTGGCTGCCAAAATAGCCCYCACCTCGTTGCAAGTCAGTCCTTTGTCTCCACCTGCAAAGCTCTAACTGGAGCATCCCTGAATWACAGGGAATTGCTAAGTGCCATGGGCACACACCTGCACACTAAATTTCAGCTGTAACAAGACAAATTTTAATTTCATCCTCACATCACCATTCTAACTTACATTTCCTGTATCTTAGTGCCACAGGTCCAGTGCTGCAAACTACCTTTGCAGCATCACCAAGTTAAAAAACTAGTAGTTTGTGTGGACATCACCAGAATGCTTYGCACAGGTATTCAAGAAACTGCTTTCAAAAGATTTCAGAGAATGTGGTTGACAAATAGCTGGAAGGTATACAGGAGCCTTTACCCAGAAAATGTCTGCATAACAGTCTAGGTAGGCCTAACCACAAATGCAGTCCGGATTGTCAGATATGAAAATAAGAAATATGAAATTGTGAGAAAAGCAGTGACTAAATAAGTGAATACTCAAAATTCTAAAGAGTGCACAGTACTCTATTCACTGAAATAAGAAGCTATTTACTTAATAGCTTTAACAGCAAGAAGTAAGCAAATATCTAAGTATACTCAGTATAATTTACAAATGGAAAGTGAGATTTTAACTGTTTGTACACTGTGATGTAAGTTGCTAATTCTGCATGTGTTGTGGGAAGATCTTTTATTTCAGAACAGTTGAGGAAGGAAAAAATCAAGTTAAAAATTTCCAATCAGTGGTGGAGCCATTTCTGGCAGAATTCCTCCCTCTGTGCTTCTTCCCCACCTCAGGAGCAATTGACCAACCTACACAGCTCCTGCTCTCAGCTCAGCTCTCAGCTTTCTTCCTTCTCTTAATGATTTGTCACCATCCAAGCTAAAAATGGCAATGTTCTTTTTACAAGTTCTCCTGTTTCAGTTTTCATTCCCAGGCAGATTCCATCTAATGGGATCAGTTTAAGGATATTATTTCTAACAATSTTTTCTTGAAGCTACTCCAATGTCTGTCACTTGGCTTCCCACTGATTAACCCCTAGCTAGTTTGTGTTGCACCACACCCAGGCTCTGCCCACTAACAATCTTGCAAGATTATACAGTGCTACTACACCTCCTCAGCCTTCTAAGTGTATTTTCTGAATTATTTCTTTTTTCCTATAAGATTAGCTGAAGAATATTTTTTTTTTCATTTACGTCCTGCCTTTATGAAGTCTTTCAGCCACTAGATTATCATTTCTGCTCAGCACCAGAGCATAATGAGCTTTTCTGGTGGTGCCATCTTAGGGTGTGTAGTTAAGGCAGAGTAAGGGACAGGGAGGGAGAAGGAAATAAATATTCGTCCAAATGAGCTAGCTAAGCTTGTCTTCTTTGCCAGATCAGTAGCATTATTTAGGCTAAGTGAAGCCTCCTTCTTCTTGCTTTAAAATAGTGCCAGACAGACACAGAAAAGAAAATTTGTAGTCTTTCCTGCTGCTATTATGTTTCTCACATATGCATACACAAAACTGTATATGTCATGACCTGAAAAACCCAGCCACGTGTTAAAGTGGATCTTAAAAATATAAAAATAGCCCATATCTTATGTAATCTGTCCTTTTTGGAGCAAAGATCTCCAAGAGTATGTTCAAATATTTGGCTGACCTTGTCTAGTTGAAAAGATAAAGAAATACTGAAAAGCCTCTGCAACAGTGGTACATAGTTAATGTATGTTAATTTTTGGATCATTCACAGACAGATAATGAAGAGATAATAATGATAACCTTGCCAGATTACTTTAGTCCCCTCTGCCTGTCAATRTTTCCTTTTTATCTTATATTTCTACATCCACCAGTGCATAGTTTGCATCATCAGCCTCTGACTGTTGACTTAACAATGACAAATAAAAAGTGTTATTTCATACATCCGTCAGGGAAATTCCCTGAATTCTTACTGCTCAATATCTCAAATATCCACTCTTCAAAAAATCTACTTACCTGACAAGGAGGACACAAACTGTCAATATGGAAAGAGCAATTTTCCTTAGGATGTTACTTTGCTCTTAATGTCACTTCAAATTATTTAACCTATCTGTTTAGTTTTGCTGTAAAAACACAAATTGAAATGCCCTTATAACAAACCTTCAGATTAAAAAAAATTTAAAATAAAGATAAATTTGTATATAGAGGCAGCCTGTCTCTCAATTATGAGATTCCTAGGAGCCTTAGTCTTTATTTGTCTAGATCTGTTCATGACTGAAACCTACTTTTCTCTCACTGTGGATCTAAAGATAATCTGAGCCAAGAGTTGAGTTTTTATCTTTTGACTGATTTACATACCCAAAGAGGAAGTTGGAAAAGTCTCAACCATCATGTAGATAAAATTTTGTCACCTTGCTAATTTTGCTGCATATTTTATCTTCATTTTGACAAGGTAGAGTCTGGCAGCTGCAAATGAAGAGCTAACACATGAGATACAGAGATTTGAGACCAAATTGACTCAATCCAACAAGACTCAGATATTAAACCACTACATGATAAATATTATAAATATTATAACTAATAGGAAAAAAAAACAACAAAACCAGTTAATTGAACATTTTCCTTTTGCAACACAAAGTTTTAGARAATATGAAATTCTTTCCTAGAAACCATGGAAGTCCAAAATAAAAGYGGCTAAATGCATGCAGTATTACACAATGTCATATAACCTGTGGAACCCCTRTGGAAATAATAAAATTGCTGTTTGTAAAAATACAGTATACATGTTTCTGCCTTCCAGAGAATCAGATCAAAGATGCTGCCTGTGTGATATTAAGGTAACATTGCATGGTTCTTTACATTAATCCTATCTTGTCACTAACAGCTTGACAAGCAACCACACTTATAATTAGTTTGGGTTTTTTTTTTTTTTTGCACCACTCAAATGTTTTATCAACTCTCACATGCTTCTATGTCTAACTTCCTTGCATTATATTCATCCCAGGAAAATTTTCAAGCATTCTGTAATTTTATCTTTAAGGGCTACCATTTCTTTTTTCCCTCCCTTTTGCTTGTTTTGTTTTGCTTTTAATTCAAAAACTGGTCTGGTGTTTCAGCATCTCAACATTAATGACAGGATGAGAATTYCCAGCTAAACCTAATCCTCACAGCATTTTCTACATTATGAAACTCCACGGAGCTTATTCAGTGCAGTATGTATTATGGCAGCAGTTTCCTGAATTACGCCCATAAGGCAATGTGYAGGTTTGAGTCATTACTGGTGGTTTTGGTGTTGATTTTTCGTTCTCCTTTTCTAATTGCTAAATATATTGTGACAATCTATCTAKAAAACCCTAATAGATTGTTGCAACTCAGGTAAAATTCACACACTAGCTTTYTTGCTGCTTAGGAAAAAAATTTTAAAGGAAAAAGAAATCTAACTTTTCCCATGGATATTGTGCATAGAAAATTAGCTGGAAGTTTTTTTCTGTGAAAATGTTCAAACCCTTAGGAGCTGTACTTTTCTTAAAAATTTTTTCTATTAAAAATTTTGCAATCAACATTTAAATATTTTTATTTCCATCATTAGTCTTCAACTTTATATTTTCTATGACTTCAACTTTCACTTACCACTCTTTTCAGTACAGAACATTCATTCTTCTATTTGATTATTCACCTTCCATCTAACACTTACCTCTTGCCTATTACAAAAATCCTTTTTTTCATCTCCTTTTCATCTCCTTAGGAGATGTAAATCATCTCCTACCTGTGGCTCCAATCTTTTCTGTCTATAAAGTGCCAAGTAACACTTAAGAAAAGCAAATTTTTTYGTGCTCGAACAATTCTTTTACTCCTGGGAAAATCATCCAAATCACCTTTGTGATAATGAGTGCTTAAGAAATCCCCAGAAAAAGACACAATTTTTATTTTTAAACATTTCTCTGTAAAAGCAATCTCCACAGAATCACAAAATAAGCTGATTTGGATTGGACTCATAAGGATCATTGGCTCCAACTCCTGCACAGCACCACACCCAAGAGTCACATCATGTGCCCAAGAGTGTWGTCCAAATGCTCCTTGAACTCTGTCAGGCTGGTGTGGTAACTGCTTCCCTGGGGAGCCTGTTGGGCTATACTGCCCAACCACCCTCTGGGTGAAGAATCTTTTCCTGATATCCAGCTCAAAACTCCCCTGACACAATTTCATGCCATTCCCTTGGGTCCTGTCACTGGTCACCACAGGGAAGAGATCAATGTCTRACCCTSCTCTTCCCTCTTCCCCTCACGAGGAAGCTGTAGATTGCAATGAGATSTCCCCTCTACTTGATATATCAATGCTAATGCAAAGTTGAGTTTTTATTAAAATACCTTTGGCATATCAGTTCTGGAATTTTACAGAAAATGCTTTGTATAACCTGTGATTTGTTACATTTTGTAGAAATACTACCCTACAAGCAACTACAGGGATCTTCCCCTTGTAGTTTCTGATCCTTGTAGTATTTATTCACTTTGGCACATAAGCTTCCTGCTAAGACAAAAACCTAGACAAAGACATTAAAAATCTTTATGGGTCATCTACAGGAGGAAAATAGTTTATCTGAAATACTGAGTACATTAATGTCATTGGTATCACGTTTCTTGTCTCCTCACATTGTCTTTATGATTCAGCCTCCAATACTGGGTTACACCAGGTAACTTTTTTACTGCCTCCCATCTCCCACCAGGTTCTTTGCCCTAACTATGAKTSTCACACTTCTTTTTTCCTCTTACTCTTACATGGTCACCCTATAACTTCCAGGAGATCCCTGACTTCCCTACTGTTCATTGCTCTCAATTTGTTTCCACTAAACAGTTTTGTCTCCTGTTCTACATTTTTGTCTTCACACCTGTAATTCTGCTGACTAGCAAACTACAAAGTTGCCCCAATGAGCAGTGRTGTCTTTCTATTTTTCTAGTATTAAATATCCCTTTTTTCACTGTTTTATGGAAGGATTCTTCTCTTTTTCTGTTTGTACATTTGTTCTGTTGCATGTCAACCAAATCAGATGTTCTGTTTTCGTTCAACAAACCCCAGATATTTTCATATTCTTTTCTGGATATCTTTGGAGATAAGAACTTGTTAAAAAAACCCTCATGAATTTTGACATTTGTTACAACTTCATTCGATTTAATACCTAGAATTTTTCTTAGGCATGTACTTCCAAAAACATTTAGATGCCTGTCTACTTCATTGCTGGATTTCAAGCTTTCACATCTATATATTAAGATGAAAATAATGTTTGAATGAAAATCTTGGGTATAAATGGCTCATGTTCAACAAGTCCTCTTCATATAACATGAAGATTGCAAAGTTTAATATTTAGAACTTTGATTACAAAAAAACTTTACAGAGTGAAAAACAAACCCATGAATGCAATACCTAAAATAGCAGTTCTAGAGATGATTTTAAAATGTACACAAAGTCTCTCCTTACAGGAAGGAACTAGGTTGGCCAGAAATTCTTTAATAAAGGGTGACAAATTTTCCTCTACAAGGTACTTAAACCATCCTGAATATTTTTTATGAGTTTTTCAGTACTTTAATAAGTTTTCTTCACAGTTTTCTCAACAGAAAATTAGGGCAGTTACATAAGCCTAAGGAGAACTAGATTCTATTCCCTTTTCATTCTAAGGGAATTTGAACCAACAGAAAGAGAGAAAATATGAATATAGCCTTTCAGCCTACAAGGTATTGTGAAAGRCAACTTCCTTCTCATGAACATTTTCATGAAGATCTAAATGTTCCCTTGATCCTTGTTTAATGAGTATTTGKTTGGCTGGCTGTTTTTAAAAGCAGAACAGGATCAATAGTTAAAAATTAGGTAGTGTTCTTCCAGAGTACCTGATAATATCATGCTCTAACATTTTATAGGAAGTATTTATTGGATTCAGGTGAAGTTGGTCCAGTCTTAGGTTGAAAACATGGAAAAAATGTCTCATCTTTCCACCTCTTTTTAATGACTGTTCTTTTCCTCTCAAGGAAAAGGTACAACCAAATCACTGGTAACTTTGGTGAATGACTCACTGGACTTTGGCTGAGGAAGTTGGGGCTGTTCAGCCTGGAGAAGGTTGCAAGGAGACCTCGTATTCTTCTGTCTGAAGGGTCCTACAGGGAAGCCAGAGTTGGACACTTCATCGGGAATTGTAGTGATAGGACAAGGAGTAATGGGTACTAACTGAAAGAGGGGAAATTTATGGTAGAATTTCGGAAGAAATTCTTGGCTGTGAAGATGGTGAGATATGGACATAGGTTGTTCTGGGTGGTTCTGGAATCCCCATCCCTGGCAGTGCTCAAGGCCAAGTTGAATAAGACCTTGAGCAACCTGGTCAAGTGAGAGGTGTCCCTCCCCTGGAAAAGGGGGTTGGGACTGATGGTCTCTAAGATGCATTCCAACCCCTTGGTTTTCTATGATCCTATGACTCTTAGAAATACCATGACTTATTTTTGAACACAATTTTCACAGCTTTTCTTACCATTTTCCAGAAAATAAGTACATTGTTTTTATGTGAAAAATGTCTTTATACAGGAAATAAATACTTACCTGAAACCAGCTCCCATCTTTAAACTTTTTCATTTTGAACATCAGCTATCACTGAAAAAATACTATTTCTACCTCCCTGCCCCTAAATATGGTATAGGAAGATTTTAAAAAAATAATAAATTATAACAGTTGGAAGTTAAAACTTGACACCACTAAATGTGTCACAAATTGGTACTGGTGAATGTGATTGACTGYGAACATGAACTGCCAAGGGGTGTTTATCTGTTGATATTTACCTGTAAAGATTGTGTGCCACTCTGCAAGACATATCTGTCAAATGTGTCATTGTAAAGTGCAGATAATAAATAAAACAAGAATTCCTGATCTATCTAATAGTCTTTTTGGCCTTATTATATGTACTTATATGTAATTGAGAAGATTTATTAGTCAGAATGGACCTCTTTGTTCCAAAAACAGCCATCTAARTATTTTCATGGAAATTAGTTGTGAGCTTATGTGAATTGTTTTCAGCCAGGAACAGTCTCACAGAAACTCAGAATGGTCACAGGGTGATTCCTGTCCATTTCAACCAAGGAGCTCAACTGAAAACTCTTTCCTTTCTGCATCTTAAGTCTCATGCTACATCGTCAACCCAGATTATTGGAAGAACAGAAGAACTGGTTCCAATTCAAAGCCTTCCATGCCAAAGGCTATTTTATTGAGAACCACAGTAACACTGATTTTCTCAATAATGTCAACTTTCTAATTTCACTTCAAATACTTAAATATTTAGCCCTCATCTTAATACTTGTGAGCCTCTCCTGTATATTGTCTATGTTTGGGACACAACACCATTACTGGAGGTAAGAAACTCACACACCATTGCATTTTTTTTCTATTTGCACCAGACATTAATTACRTCATATTTTCATTTTGCATTGAAATATTATATCTATTTCTTCTCAAGTTTTTCTGTACTTTGAAATTGAGGGGATAGATAAGCTAAATATATTACTGACTCTTGGCTACSGTAATTAGAGTTACCTATTCCAATTTATTGAGACCCTGAAGAATTTTGCAAAGAGGATCCTGCCTTCCAAATTGCATAATAGTTTTGCTCTATTATGCATRCATGCACAAAACTTCCATTAACACTGTTTATCTTCCTGTGAAAATCTGTCAAGATCAGTTGGTATGATCATAGGAACTCTCTGAAACAGCAAGAATAACAATGGGGTTTTTTTTTTTTCCTTTCCAGGCCTTTACACTGCACAGCCATGCCTTTGCTGCTTCTGTTTTTTTCCAGAGAGGTGGTCCTGTTTCTAGACATACATATTTAGCCATTCCAGCATAAAGTTTAAAAATTAAACGTATATACATAAAAGTAGAATAGAATATGTGTGTAGAGATAATTTTCAGTGCTATAAACTCAAACACTTAGTCAAGAAACATACACTGGGAGTACTAAGTGATCTGCCTTACCACTACAACCAAAATGTCAGCATTGATAAGGTGATTTTCCAAGTGGTCTGTACTCTCAATGGGTTTTTCTGATGTTTTTAACAAACTTTAATACTACCAGTTGTCATTGATAAGTCTGAATTTTCCCTGGAGAAGTTGTTCCCTTCTTCAAAGAGCAAGCAGTTCCCAGAGCTCTGCCCTCTGTCTAAGTGGTCTCAGTGTACCAGGCTCCATCCTCAAGGACCAAAAGCTGAACTGCACCCAGCTCACAGAACAGTCTACATCAATCTCTGGAGCCATGGCTCAGCGCTGCCTCAGCCTCCTTTCTGCTTCCCCCTTCAGCAGAGGTTGGCAGCAGCTGCACAGAGCCAGATGGGAGAGGCTGGAAGGATCCACKGTGGGTACCTCTCCCCTTTTGCTGAGCTCACGCTGGTGACTCCTCTGTCACTTGAACGAGTCGATGAACAAGAGGGGGCAAGAATAACCCTGCTCAGACAAGGTGACAAACATGCAAGGTACCAGYAGACAAACTGAGTGTGTATCATTTCACAAATCCTGTATTTACACTCAATCAATACACTAACCCTAATCCACAAGACTATCCTTTCTTAAATTATTTTTTTATTTAAATGTTTGTTTCTCTTAAACGACTGAGGAATATGAGCATCACAAATTGAAGTACGCCAATTTTTGCAGGGCAACCCTCATGAAAATCCTTCGTGTCAGGTCTAAAAATATTGGCTAAATATTTCACAGATTGTTTCAACCTTTCTGCARTTAATCAACCCTTGGCTTCTTCAGATACTGTGCTTGCAAGGATATCTGGTATTGCCAGCGGGGCAATGATGTTTGCAGGGATGATACTTGTCCAGGGGGAATATGGACAGATCCCAGCTGCTCTCCCAATCCAGCTCTCTCCATTGCTACGAAATACGAACAACTCATTCCCTGCTGACCTTGGCTGATTTCAAACTACTCATGTAACAGTGCATTTTACATGTGTTTAATATTCTTATTCCTAGTTCGGCCTATAATGCAGCGACTTCCTTAAATAAACCAACATCTGATTTGCTGGGTTTTAATAAATAACAGGTATAAATGGTTACTATAAATAATAACACTGATTATCCCATGTAATCAAACTCTTCACCTGCTGTGAGACGCACCGCATTTATGCAGATCAGCTGTAGGCTTTTCATCCATGAAATTATAGAATGTATAATGTGATGGGCCATGATATATTTAGTGTACTGTAATTGCTTATTTATAAAAGAGCTATCAACAGCCCACTTTAAATAAATTCAGAAATCACCGTAGGGCATTTCAAAATGAATATTTTATATGACATTTCTAAAAGATTATGAGCATTTCTTTGAACAGTAAAATTAATGGCTGTTTTGCTGTTTAACGTCATCCTGTGTAAATCCAGGAAAATGGCATATAAACTGTAATTAATGTATTTGTGTTTTAATTAGGAATATAATAATCCACCTCAATCATGCTGTAGTTTTCTGAAATTAACATGGGGGGCAATTTAAAATGGTCTGTTTACTAATAGAATAGTTATAAGAAAGTGAATGAATTAAGCACAAGATATATTCTTGCAGTTCACTTCTAACAGGAGATATTCTACAGGGTCATCTTGCCTACTACATTTTAGACTCACTGGTTCATCTTCATCCTTTTCTGTAAATAAGACCTAATGACAACTGAGGATACCAGTTTTGCCTACTTCCTTTCATACATCAACAGCCTGCAGTGTGTCTACGTAAAGACAATTCAGTTTTCTCCTGTAGCAGTGACACTAATTTTGGAAGAGGAAGGGGTGAAAGCGGAGTAAAAAAACCCTCTAAAAGAGAAATCTAAAACTTTTKAAACCCTTACTAATGAGATGGACAGTTAGGCTTCTATTCACTTGACTGACTGAGAGATTAATAGGTAGATGGAAAAGCAATTTCATACTTTTAGTGACTGTCAACACCTATTCCATATCTTCTAGAGCAGTGCTATTAATAAACATGTTGATCCATGGAACAATATATCAAAATTCCRCTTCAGGGCCATCATTTTGTTTTTACCTGCCCCTGTGTTTATGTAATTTACAAATAAAGCTTGAAGAAATGCCCAGAGCCTACAACTGCTGTGCCTTCTTTACCAGCAATAGAAAATTAAACTGATTATGTGCTCAGCTACTGTATCTTCAGCTGTGATCTTAGCATAATGTGAAAAATTGTATTTATTAAACTAGCCTTGGTATTTCAYACAAAGAATTCCAAACCTGGGAAATTAATGAAATCTTATATCTTATGATTTTCATGTCTTGATCTTCAGGTATCTAATTGGKGTTCCGATAAGATTTTGCACAGATGGGGCATTTATTGAGTCTCTTGCAGTTGTGGGTTCTCTGGCGACTCAGAAGATATTAACTCATGTGACAGCATTTCCCTTAGAAGGGTCATTGAAGGACCTCTCCTGCCCACTTAAGTCACACACTTCAATGGATGTGAGGGAGATCACTGACAGAAAGATCCTACAGCCCATCTGTCAAATTTGGTTGAAAGTGGTAGAGCTGGCTGCAACTGCAGATGGAAAAGTTTCTAAGGGACAGAAAGAGACAGATAAGAATCACATAGCAAACAAAAAYCAAATAAAAACCTTACTTTTTTCAGCTAAAATAAGGGTTTTCATTAAACATTGGCATTCTCTTTCTCTCCCCAGCCTAAATCAATTTGTGCAAAGGACAGGAATGGTAAGTTATCAAAAACTTTTCAAACAAGTTCCAATTGATGCTTGAATCAAGAGCCAAGCATAAAGGGATTTTTATTGTACCAAAACTGSTTCATGTGTCCAGCCTATTTTTGTTCTAGTGATCATTTCATATGCTTTTCCTGTCTGAGTTTRCATGCTGTCTGTGTGATTTCATTAACGCATGTAAAATGTATGTCTCCATTCTAACACTAAATGGAATTATACCCTATCAGGCAAGGAACAGCTGAGATGTGCAGGWGCCAGAAGGAAAACTATTGGTGTGTCTTGAAGCAATTTCTTCATTGTTTCTGGCTTTGCAGTGCAGGGAAATCTGCAGTTACTAGACCATCAGGAATGATGTATGTTTTCATAGTGAATTCGATCAAAGATATTTTGCACAGATGTTTCTGTAATTGTGTTGCATTGGGGAAATTTACTGTTCAGTGTCTCACAAATACATATTTCCACCTGTGCAATGATCTAGTACAGAACCTGTGCCTGTAGCATAAAACATGTAGTTAAGTTGGCTGGCACAAAACCAACTAAAGATAATTTCTTAGAACTGTCTGTACATGTATTTCTTCAACCATACTCCTTTGTTTCAGCAACAGGACTTTCCAGGAGAAATAAAAACACTTGGCAGGCTAATGGAAAGGTTTAATTTTATTATGGTAAAGATAAGATGGAAAACATGCATTTTTCACCAGCTGGGGGAGGGTGGAGTAGTATTTATTTCTTCTTTATTTTCAGTTGATATTAGSAATTCAGCAAAAGCCTCAGTATGGGCAGCACCTTCCTTGATCCTGATACACATGTTAAGTTTCTTAAAAAGTCTTAGGTCAAATATGTGTGTGGCATAAGGAGTGTCTGCATGAATGGGATGAGATGCCTTTCTAAAAGGCAACTGAATTTCTTTTGCATTTTAAAAATGCTTTAGTCATGGATGGCATCTTTAAGTCTCAGTCTGAGTTGTCACTGAATAATCATCTTCCAGAACTTGTCTTAGTCATGACAAAAAATCTAATTAGTTTTAATCGTCAAAGCATTTTTTTTAGTTCAAAATATGTGGACCTTTGAACACTGAAGCAAGGAGAGTTCAGCAACCTCAATATTAAACGAGGGATATTTTTAAGTAGACTGAAGAAAATAATGTGGGAGAGTCAGGTTTTATCCCTTCTTTCATGAACAAGAAACACAGTGTTTTTCGTGTAGTTTTAATTGCACTCTATTTGAGGGCTTTTTTTGTGGTTTTAAATGCAAAGCAGAAAGACTCAAAAGAATAAAACCACACTTCCAGTGCGTACTAAAACTATATTGTTGCAGTGACAAGATGCAAAGCGAAGTTGGAAAAGTCACAGAGTTTTCCTGTCAACCTCAGAGCAGTAATACCTATGTCTGAATGCATTCACCCTTTTCCTAGCAGTTGAGACACAGAAAGCACACAGAATTTTTAGCATATCCATAATTGTTAAMAGAATCTTTGATTGGTTTTGATGATTTTCAACTGTCTGCTCAACTCTTTTCTTTTCAAATGAATAATCCTAACACCACTCTGACAGCCCTGGTGTCTTAATCTTGTAAATCCTATTAACCTCTCTAAATCAATATTCAAAGGCTAATTTTTTTCATAGATTAATTTTAAATGTTAGAGTCTCTGATTCTCCCAATTGAATCTCTTACACTGTACTGTCACTCCACTGACTTGAAAGGAATGAGTTATTATTTACATTGATGTAGATGCTGAAAAAACCCCATGCCTTAATGCAGTGGAGAGCTCTACTTAAAAGTTAAATGGAATATGGGRTAATTTATTCCAATATACCATAGCTTCAATGGACCACTGGAGAAGTAAGAACAGGAAAAGTCAATAAATATATAATAGTGAGAAGAACAGTACAAAAAACAGAGGCATGAAATGAGAAGGGAAAGAATCAGAAATTGTTGATTTGTAATTGTTTAAGGGAATGATGAAGTGCAGAAGGTGAGAAGAAGGATTTGGAGCTGTCTCTTCATTACCACCATCTTGGGGATTGCTTTTATTCTGCTTTTATGGTCCCTGTAAATCAGCASTAATGTTGCTGAGGCACTGCTATGCTGTCTGCTAAAAAGACATACAGTCAGGAGCTCCCACTTCAGAAGCCTGGAGCAGTAGACAGAAGTATTTTTCTGGAATGGGTTATCCAGACACACCCYGACACCTCACAGCTGCACCTTGGCTGGCATTGCCCATCTGACTGTCCACTCTCTGCTCTGGTGAAAATGATATTTGCTTCACAGCTCCTCTCCATCAATGTCACRGCGGAACCTTCACCTCTTAAACTGCCACTAATCGCAGTCCTCCCTCCCAGGATGCAGCTCAACCACCCACCTTGTCCTTCAGTTAGGCTCTTGACACTGTTTCCAGTAAGGTGCTCATAGAGATGCTGCATGGACTGGAGGAATCAGTGAGGTGGATGGAAAACCGCCTGGGTCCAGATGGTGATGATCAGTGGCATGAAGCCTAGTTGAAGACCAGTGACTTATGTACCCCAGGGGCCATACTGGGTCCAATCCTCTTTAACACATTCATTAATGATCTAATGATTAGGCAGAGAGTTTCCTGATTACACCAAATTGGGAGGAGGGGAAGATACAGGCTGATACAGGCTGATACAGAGGGTTGTGCTGTCATCCAGAGGAACCWTGACACATTGGAAAATGGGGTGACAGGACCTTCATGAAGTCCAACAAGTGGGAGTGCAAAGCCTGCATCTGTGGAGAAGGACCTGGAGGTCCTGGTGGACACCAAATTGAGTGAGTCAACAGTGTGACCTTGTCACAAAAAAGACTAATRGTATCCTGAGCTGCATTAGGAGGAATTCTGCCAGACACTTGAGGAATGTAATCCTTTGCCCCTAATCAGCACTGGTAAGGCCACWTCTGGAGTGTTCTGCTCAGTTCTGGGCTTCTTAGAACAGGAGGGGCATAGSTATATTGAGGAGGATCCAGTAGAGGGCCACAGAAATGATGGCAGGCTCTCATCCAAGGAAAGGCTGAGAGCTGCGCCTGCTCAGCCTGGAGAAGAGCAGRATCAAGGGGCTCTCATCAGTACTCATAAATACTTGAAGAGAGGGTGTAAAGAAGATTGATCTTTTCAGTGGTGCCCAGTGACAAGACCAGAGATGATGGACCCGATTAGATAGACAGAAAGTCCTCTCAGAATACCAGAAAGCTCTTTTCTTTTTTACTATGATGTTGACCAAGCACTGGCACAGGCTGCTCAGAGATTGTAGAGTCTCCCTCTGGCAATAGTCAAAAGCCATCTGGTCATAGTTCTGAGCAGCCAGTTCTAGATGACCCTACTTGAGCAGGCARATTAGACCTGGTGGCTTTCAGAAATCCTTTCCATCCTCAATTATTCTGTGATTCCATGATCCCAGAGATAATCACAGTAATTTCTCAATAAAATATTTTTGCAACTTAAAAGGGTAACATATGTACTAAGATCACACATTTAAAAAAATTCCTTGAAACCCTATCTTTTGGCCTTTATTTCCTAGTCACCCATCTAAGAAAGGATTATTGTAACACTTGCTGTGTAATACATACTTTGAAAACATAAGTATTCACTTGCCAAGTAGTATGGCATTATTAGGTCTGAGAAAACAAGTTAATCTATCCCACACTTAGTCTCTCCACCCCAAAATTCTCCTTTCTGCCAAGGAAATTTAACCCTGTGCTGGAAAAAGCACAAAAGCCACATACTATATTTTTATACTCACTTCTAGATTGTAGAATTCCAGATTGTAAATTAGTCATGATTSTGAACTGCTTTTGCATAGTCCTCTGCTATACATTACGTTATGTGCATGCCTGTGCTGTCTGGAGCTGATCAGACACAGGAAATACAGGCAATATCCTTTTTATTGTATTGACAGAAAATCAGTTTGTTKTTGCCAATTTTAGCAACATCTTTGCAGCTCTCAGAATGCTTAAAAACTTAAGTGCCTCTGTAGCAAACATTAATGTACCCAGTCAATTATGTTACATATATTACAAAGCAGCAATTTTGCTTTCTGGCAATGGTATAATGATTTGAAAATAAAAAMGGGAAATTGAACAAGTGGTTTGTGAAAATGATAATGAATAAAATCAACTGAGTGCTCTGAGCAGCRTTTTTAGAGCACTGTGTTTTCTCACTCTCTTTTTCTTCATGTAACATCCTCTTTTTCTTCATATACATGTAACTTATTTGTAAGAAAAACAAGCAGTATTCTTAGGCTGTTAAAKACACTATCAATCATTGTCTTGCTTGGTAATGCTTCAATTACTCTGGAAAAATRCTGTCATTTTCATGGCTACAAACTCATGTATGGAAAATCCCACCCACTCCCTCCCCAAACAGTAATGTTTGCATATGAGAAACGTAGGCAGTGTTGGCAGGATGACGAACCATTAATAGAGCTTTCTCTGTGCCTCCCAAGAATTTGGAAAGTATTCTGTGTCTTTGCAAGATTAGCTCAGTGCTTTGTCACTTTATACTTTTCTGCCTTGTTTTCTTCTTTTACAGCTTTTGTACATTGAATATTATACTTGACACTGCAGTGAGTATCTTTGTAGCTGTTCCACCCTAAGTTGCATAGGGCATTAGCAGTGGAGCCATTTGGTAAGACTTGGGACTGATACTGAACATCAGCCAATGTGCAAAATATTTACAGCATATTTTGTCAGGACACACATTACTGAGGGTTCCCCATAATGTAAAGTCACTTTCATACATGAGAGGAGAAAAGAGAACATTTTGATGTAAAGATAAAAAACATTATTTCTTGCAAAGAAAAATGTAGCAAACAAAGCTTCCAGCCCTTTCAAAAACAGAATGATGTGAAAATGTAGGTGGAATGGCAGAAGGGTAAAAGGAAAGAAGGAGGAGTAGTGGAACAGAAAAAAAAGAGGGGGAGACAGAGGAAGGGGGGGGAAAAAGGACAAAATACTGCAATGGGTAACAACTTTGTGAGACATTTTGTTAGAACAAAGCCAATTGGGGATAATGTTATGGAGTTATGTCCTGTATGTTCCATCTTTAAATGCTATTTTTTCACAGSCTGTGTAGTTTCATTCTGTATTTACCTCCCGTCTCTCTGTTCCWTACTGCCCTCCATTCGATCTGGATTACAAGCAAGACCTTTACAGCAATGGCCATGGCATGTTATTGCAGCATGTAAATGAATAAAATTTTGTTCCTCAGTGACAACTTTAGATAAGGTATATATAAAAGTATACATATATACAAGGATGTAATCTGATATTTTCAGAGGTTACCCTGAATCTTTGGTATCTTCTTGTGAAGAAATGATAACATCAATTGCAAAATTGCTCTCATTTTCTCCCTTTGCTGCATTTGCATCCTTGCAACATGCTTATCTTATTCTGACACTTTCACACTGGTACATACACAGGCTGCTCCTGTTTTATACCTCCCATTTGAATTCAGAAAAAATAACCACCTTGACAACATTATGGATGTTGTTCTTCCTCTCCATTGGACTTAGAAAAAATTAGAAATAAGACAGAGCATTCGTGTTTCTATCTGAAAAGCATGAGGCTTCATTCTCATGGTTATTTGAACAGCCACCTTCAAGTCACGTTGTGAACATCTCAACAAAGGCAATAGAAGAGATTATTACTCTAGATTTAATAGACTGCTTCATGTAAGATTTCTCAGTTAATTTTACATAGATATTATGGGTATATTTGCATGCAAAATTCAGTACTACATCTTTTTTATTTAAAGCACTGTATCATGCAAATATCATCATGAACAACAGAAACCAGAATCCATTTCTTAATAGAAGCAATCCATCAATACATATGGTTTATATGCTTCTGAATGCTGAGCAAGTTGTCTTTGACTCATCTATGTCTAAATCAGCCTAAGTAATTTAGTAAATCTAAACAGCCTAGGTAAATCTAAATTCAAATTCAATTTCTAAGTGAGTTTTTTGACTGAGTCATATATTCTCACTTGCCCAGATTCATGGTAGATTGAATTATCTTGTTACTTCCTGCATATTCTCTATTGAAAACAACACGAATATTCAGAGAAAGCAGTATTTTCCTTTATTTGCAAGGCTGGCCAATGGTCACCCCCATGAAGGACAGCTTTTTTCCTGTGCTGATGTGAACAGAGTTTTAAACCACATTTATTCTTGGAAGTAGCTTCAGTCAAATACACAATACTTCCTCATTTCCAGGGCTGCCAAATGAGCATCACCATTACTGCTTTAACTTCCCAGATTTTTCCTCACCAGTAAGACCATTCATCCACACCCATGAGGGTTTCCAGGTTTCCAGAGCTTGATCATAACGAGGACATTAAAAACAGCCACCATAGGGAGGGAGCACAGCAGTATTTATGATTCTTTTTTCTTGTGAAGATGCACGCACTGTACAAGCTAAAAAGAGCACAGATAAGGAACTTGACAGATTGCTCATTTCTGCTGTTTTATAGTAAGATGAGGCAGTGATGGTGCCAATATGCTGTCATTTTGTTTAAATGCAAGATGGAAATAGAGGGAATTTGTTTCAGTATTTAAAWCATTGCAAATCGAGTTAGCCTAAGTAAAGGCATTTCACAGAAAAGGTTTCATGGTTGTTATTGTCATTTGGGCATGACAAAACAGTGTAATGATTTCACGTTCAAGTTTTTATAGGCTTCCCTTAGGGTGTAGACAATATATTTAAAAGTCACAGCTAGTCTTGCTGGCAAAACTTGCACAGCTCCTTATCCTTTGCATCTCCCACACTGCAAAGGAAGCGACAGGAGTGGAAACTAAGAGTTAAGTTGCAGATATTCATTGCACTCTAATAACATTTCAGTTAATTAAWTATTTACTAAACATTCTGGTCCCAAATCTCTTTTATAAACAAGCTCTACCAGGGACTGGCAGCTCCATGGGACTGACTAGAGCTCATCAGTTCAGCCTCTTTTAGGCCAAGAACAGAATCTCTTAAATCAGTGGMAAACCTGTGTGCTAGGCAGGTTTCTACCCACCTCCATGTGTGCAGTTCCTAAAATCCACACTGCTCCAGAAGGGAGAAGATCCATCCGAAAGCTCTACCCTTCCCCCCCACCTCTGTGCTGTCTTTGGAAACAAGCCTGGAAATATATCCCCCACACTGAAGCTTCTGGGCTATACCTGGCACTGGGGCTCCTTTGACATCTTCCAGCCCTGACAGCAGATCCAGCACCGTGGCATGGGCATGCATGTAGTGGAGAAGCTCTCTTGTAAAGAAACTGCTTTRTGCTGCCTCACACACAAAAGATGCACGATTTACACTGAAAGACAACCAAACTYCCTTCAACTCAGCCAAACATCATCTTATACTGGTCCATGACAACTTTTGGAAGGGGGATGAACTGACAACATCCACTGCTAAACATACAGGATMCAAGATACTGCAATGAATAGCCAGGAATTTCAGTTGAGTTTTAGCTGTGTCTCACACAGACTGTTCATGGCAGAAAATCTCACWGTGAAATACAATGACTTAAAAGGCAATTAAGAGAACAGATCAAATAGCATGTCTTTGGTGGTGACCAGAGGTTTGGATTATTTAATAAATTAAACTTGTTGCATAACCCATAAGTTTGCCAGACAAGGATAATAATTTCTTAAGAGAGAATTTAGCTAATAAATGATAGTTGCAAACAATAAATACTACTGAAAACATAATTTTCTTAGCATTACTTTCTCTCATCCTTCTTAAAACATTATTTCAGTCTCTGCATAGATTTGAATTTTTACACTGCTACCATAATAAACTGAGGAGAATAAAATCTCTTCCCATTGTAAGTGAAATCTTGGTAATAAAAAATTAACAACACAACAGATCTCCATCATTCTCATTGTTTTTATTCTGGAGAATAGGACCCCTTTAAAAATGTCAGTATTTCTGCAATCCTTCCTTGATTAAAGCTATTAAGAATGAAAWTTTTTAAATTCTGGGAACCCCTATRACTTTTCCAGMWACAAATGGAATGTTGTGTACTAGTTTTACATCCCTARTGGGCTGGCTGTRTTAGTGTCTGGGGAGCAGCCAAAAATATGATGGTCAAGTGTGATTATGAAATTAAGTGGGACTTAGTTTAATGTCTAGTGGAAAGATTTTTTTTTTTGCAAATCTCATCTATTATTTCCAGAAATGGACACTGTTTCTGGTAACATAGAGAGAAATGTCTGAGCAGCAAGTAGGAACACACAATGTTTTGCCACCCTAAAGTGCGTTCAACATCATCCTCAGTTTGCTGGTGGTGAGGAGCAGCAAAGAACA
>NW_026623368.1:538104-541241 GCF_030028575.1 Malurus melanocephalus
AGGAAGGAAGGAAGGAAGGAAGGAAGGAAGGAAGGAAGGAAGGAAGGAAGGAAGGAAGGAAGGAAGGAAGGAAGGAAGGAAGGAAGGAAGGAAGGAAGGGAAAAGAAAGAAGTACCTGTAACTACATAAGACAGGACTTTGAAAATAAAGATTCTATAATACCACGTCCTCAATTCTCTATCAAATCAAAAACATATTCATGATCATATATGAAGGATTCAGCCCCTCCTAGGCTAGGCAAAAAAAAAGATTGTTTTGTTTGTTTAAGATCATAACACAGCCCAGAGCTTTTTGAAGTAATTAAACCTGCAGATGACTTGGACTTTAATAATACTGAAAGAGAAAGGTCACAACTTTCTTACCAGTAAAAACTTGTCAAAATCATTCAAGAACACTTTCTCCCAGTCACCACATCTGGACACTCAGTATGATTCATAGACTATTAAAAAATTAATAAATGGGATGTCTTCTCATTAATTACAGTTGTATCTCATGATTATCTAATCTAGGTCTCAGAATGTGTATTTCTCAATCCAAATCCTTTTTGTGTAAATCTGAGTTGTTCCAAGACCAACAAAAGGAGTCAGACAAAATGGAATACAAGCATGCAAGTGCCATGAAATATTAAAAAAATATAGCGTGTACAATTCCTATGCATCTCATCTTCTGGCTGATTGAGTATGGTCTCTGTGTTGGTAGACAGATGTAGCTGGAAAATTGTCTTCAAGGAGAACAGCAGAACTGAAATCACAGCACCTCTTGGGCCACACAGTCCTTGCGCATGCAGAGCAGCCTCCTCAAATTTGCCATGAGCCACACTCATGTCAGATGTTACATAGACGAGCGAGTTGCAAAGCAAATGAGCAGCAAATTGACCCTTCCTCCAGCATGGCTAGCGCTGGCCACTGAACACCAACTGGAGGAGTCTTGTCAAACCAAGGGCCTCTGCCTGGCTCTCTTTGCACTGCTCACCCCTCTGTCCGTAGAGGCTGTCTTTAAACACCTTCAGTCATTTCTGGCTGGCAGCACTAAAGAGAAGCCTCAGCTGTTTTGCTGCGATCTTGTTGACCATACTACAGAAATAAGAATTCTGAGCTGGGCACCAAGCAGTGATTAACCAAGAAGTTCACTTTCAGCAAGGGCATTGTGACGGTCATGAAGAGACTCTTTCTTCCATGCTCTGGATCAACTACAAGATGCATTTACTGCTTTACCTGACTTCAAATGAAAATGTTCTTTGTCTTTGAGTCATCTCCTCTTCTAAGTCCTCTGTACATATTGGTGGCTTGAAAGTGAGGYTAAAGAAGCTTGTCCAGGATAAACGTAGTTTACAGCACCTTGTCAAATCACAGACATTCTGTSAACTATTGACATATTGGTATGTCAGTATTTTTCCACGTAGGCTACTGTTTCCCAACAGCTTCCCTATGTAACTTTTAAATACTTGTCTTTTAACATGGCAGCTGTAAACAACTACAGCATGCTACAGGGGGACTTTTTACCTTAAACCCGTCACCAAATATTTATACGTCAAATAAACAATAGAGAAATCTCAGTACTGAATGATGATTCATTTTGAATGCATGCATTAGTAAACCACATTTAGAAAAATATGATTTCTTAAAGACAGTTGAGTGGAAAATGCAGCTTATATAATAAGAACATTAAATAGTAAAAACTAATTCATTTAAAGTAATCCATTGTGTTATGAAATATGATTTGCTTTAGTATGAAAAAGTTATATTCATTGAATGAAGTTTTAAATAGGCTGCATTCATTGTATTTTACCTTCAGGGACCCCGGGAG
Source organism: Malurus melanocephalus (assembly GCF_030028575.1). Classification (NCBI taxonomy): domain Eukaryota; kingdom Metazoa; phylum Chordata; class Aves; order Passeriformes; family Maluridae; genus Malurus; species Malurus melanocephalus. The sequence continues at coordinate 539,911 of NW_026623368.1, forward strand.
TTTATTCTTTATAATGAGCTGTGTACTATTCTCTTAGAAGCTTCACTTTTGTTATTATGTATATGTTTTTTGTTTTTTTTTTCTGCTTTAGGAAATGCCAGTTTTAAACAAATTCATTCCTTTCCTAGACATTGTGTTAACTGCATGGGATAACATCTGAAATGTTTACAGTGTTTATAACAGTTTAAAAAAATAGATATAATATTTTCTAGCAGACTATTTACATTAGTGATATCCTACTTTAGAATAGGATTCTCCCTTCTGGCTCCATTTTTTGTTGCTATCCAAGTAGATGTTTTGTTGTTGTTGTTGCTATCCAAGTAGAGTTTATTTAATGACACTAAATAAAAATAAAATCCCATTAATAGAAATGAATCCTTGTTTACGTAGGTTCAAATGGAAAATAAAAGGGTGTGTCAATAATTTTGGGAGTGAATATATTTCCAGAAGGTAGAATACTGTCATTTGAGCCTTGCAAGCCACTCACAGAGTGAAACTGAGATATCTTTTCTATACTAAGCTACTATACTATATTACCACTATATACTATACTATACTACCACTTTTCTATACTAAGCTTATTTAAGATTTCATGGATAGAAGAGGGTCTGGTAAACTTTGGTAGGCTTTAGCTCACACCTTATCTATACAGTGCTCGCTGTGGCAATATTTGTCAGGATGCAAGATTAACATGGTCTGAAAGAMAGGGGTTAGATATATTTGGAGCCACCTTCAAGGTTATCTTGTAATGGCAAAGTCCATCACAGTTCATATTTATACAGAGCAGATACACACAGTTAATGTACACACAAGTATCAAATCCTCTTCCACCACACAAAACTCTCAGATCATTATCTTCAGCTTACTCTTTGCTCTCGAGTTCGCCAATATTCACAGACATGACTTCATAGCATTTTCAACTCTTCTGCCACAAAAACTAGGTGGCATGAACAAAGCCTCTCCCTGCTGTCAGCARGCTCAGACAAACTGTGGGTACCCTTCTGCCCAAAAGCAGACACTGAAGCCATGAACCTGCTCTTAGCATTGTGGATTCAAACACCTCCATGGGTTTGGAAATCATCTGGGGAACATAATGGAAGAGTACTCAGTCTGGGGCTACTAAATACAAAACCATCAGCTCTTGCTTAAAAACATCCTGGGCCACAGACAGCTTGAGGCAGGGACAATATGCAACAGAATGATCACTGTCTGCCCTAAACTTGCACTGAGGCTGCTGTTCTGCGTGGGCTTTTATTCACACCCAGTATTCACAGTATAGCCATTCTCACATTATGGTTATTAAAATTAAAGAGAAAGAAAAAAAAAAAAAA
>NW_026623368.1:542524-548123 GCF_030028575.1 Malurus melanocephalus
AGATGCAATAGAATATAAAACACAAACTCTCATTCCCAAGCCCATGAGTTAACCTTCTGCTGTTTCTGAGGTTCCTGCTGCCAGCGCTGTCAGCAGCTCCAGTGCTTCTATAGCAACAACTACTTCCAGCAGTGCAATACTTGCACAAGACAACAACATTTTAGTGAGAACTGCATGTTATACACTTGAAACATAGCATCTGTCAATAAACCCTAAGATTGCCTCTAATTATAGTTCTTCTGTATCTTTCCCATCACCTTCATCACTCTTTCCTGGGCAATGTAAGTGTGCCAGGAAATATTAGAAGAAAGAAAAGCTCCCACCTTTACACCAAATAGAAACAAACATAATGCACAGAAATTTAGCAGCCAAGGAAACATCTAGAACAGTTAGTGGTGGGTAAGTATAAATACCAAGGTAGGCATTTTAAGCAAAACCAAAGCAGCTGAAGCGTTTATCCTTGTCCAGGAATCTTGCTTTGGATTACACAGAGGCTTCATCTCTAGAGTTCTAAAGACACTTCTTAAGATGACAGAGACATAATCGAAATCCCAAAATTATATTGGCCAATCCCCTGTGTTTTTGTTACTGTTTTTTGTTATTATCCAGAAAAGGATCATAGGCAGTATGGAGAGTTACATGCAAACAGAATTTTTCCCACTGTTAAAGATTACCTGAAATCATGAGAAAAACATGAGGCATAGTAGGATGATGTAGGCTTATTATATTTTTGGACATGATAACGTGATTCATTTATTTACTCACTTCAGTGCCTGGGTGTTCCMTCATTATATTGCATGGAAGAAAACAGTGTATGTTATAGGAGGATAAAGCTGAGTCACACAGCAATATTTACTGGACTTGGAACTCACCATGCACACATACACCTCTGCTTGCTTATCAAGGTTCTGTAAATTCATRTAAACTGTAGCTTCCTCTACAGAGATCAATAAATGTGAAGACTTCACCCAATGCCTCCAGAGGTGCCAGCTGCTGCAGTATTTAGTGAGGATGTGGCCTAATGCTGTCACCTRAAGTCTAGAATTAACAGCAGGTTCTGCTCACAAGGAGGCAATTTGAAGCAACAAGTACAGTAAATTACAGAAACAGAGTTCAGAGGATGAGAAGGTCCCAGTTCCTGATGTCTCCAGATTTCTTTTGTGCTCTGGTTTATCCCCATGTTGTATATAATCACTACCAGCGGAGATCACACACTAGTGTACTTTTACTGTCCCAGCACAGTGTTCACTCTCTATATTTTTTTCATGTTCCTGGATTTCTATTCACACTGATAAAATTAATACAAAAGTGATGCAACAGAAAATATCCCTAAATGAAAATTCAAATTTTTGCGTCTTTATCACTCTTGCARCAAGGCTGAAAAATCAGAGAAATATTTTAAACAGTGTGAAAGTGGCATTGTCATGTTTGTTTATCTTTTGCTAAATTTCATACCAATTCTCATTGTGGCAACCTATAAAAGGACACATATCTGCTTTTTCTGACAGAAAGACAATGTCCGAATTACTTAATCCCTCGTCTACAAAAGGAAAGGAAAAGGGCCAAATTTTGCCTTCTGGCCAATAGAGGGCAGCTTGCTTCCTTCCCCAAACCGGCCAGTCATCCTTTGGAGAACGGCTTGGCGAGGCACCTGTTTAAATTTCACCATCCCAATTAATTTTCCTGAATCAAATCACAAKTGAATAAGAAACAGCCCAACCTCTGCAGCCTCCACCGTATGACTGACAAGAAACAAAGATGCAGCTCTGTAGCTAGAAGATGGCAAAAGCACAGACYAGGAAGAAAAGACAGAGACCTGGCTGTCATCACCTTGTAAGAGGTCTGTGCTGCAGTATGTGGAGTTTCTTGTGGAGCCATCCAGTGCTTAGCCTTTGAAAACRGCAGGTAAAATCATAAACTTCCTTACAACCCAAATCAAGTTCAAAAATAAAGGAAATATCTTTGCCTCACCAGTGCTACAGGGACAGAACTTGAAGATTCTTAAATTCTCATTTGCAACCTACAAATCCCAGTGATGAGTTGTGCACAGCTTCCGGGCAAGGTAGGGGAAGCAGAACTTATTAACCCAGATTTTAGGCAAGGTAGGGCTTTAATAGAGACTGACATGTGAGAGAAGCTATAAATCCTGCATACAACTGACAACAAATGCAAGAAAAGATAAGCAAAACTGTCTTTCAACATCAGTCCTTTGGGAATTGCTACCTGGACTTCTCTCCCTTGGCAATGCTAACTCTTTTTGGCCCAAACTCCTCTGGAGAGTAATTACATACCGTAGAACCCTTGTCACTGTGCATGAAGAGACAACAGGTTGTTGGCTGACAGTTCCACTTCTTTCAAACTCTGAGGATTTTGCTCAGCTCTCAATTTCCACCTGTCGCTGGCACAGCTGKGTGTCCACTTAAAACTTATTTTCCACTGCAACACTTCCAGGCTTTTCCTCCCACTGCTGCTCACAGCCCCTGGCTTCTCATGCTCTCCTGTTTCTCATTAGAARCCTCTCCTGGCTTAATGCTTACCTTCATCTTTCTTCCCACCCTAGAACTGAAGGAAAATTTGAAATGTACTTTTTCCCTCTGGGGGGCCTCAACACTGCATTGTGTCCTGCTAAATCATTCATGTCAGAACATTTATCTATGTGTCTGAGAAAAGCACTTTTCAAGATCAAACTCCATGTTGTTTTGGACTAGTACCCTCCAAAYAGACATGAAAGCAGACAGATGTGATCCTCCCAGTTTGTTCTGTTAACCTGCTCCCTCACCCCTTTCCAAGTATGCAAGTAAAACATTGTTCTACTCCATCTTTAAATTCAGCTTCATACTTCATAGAACATCAAACAATTTCTCACAAAGACAATGTAGTCTTTTTTTTTTTTCTTCCCAGCCAAATACCATGTCTTGTCTTCTAGACTTTCAGGCAATATATTTTTTTAAATAAAAATTAAACTTGTATATCATGTCTCAGTAGTATTCTTAGTATATGTACACACACACASWTAAGCCTAGTTTAGGAACAAAATARCATCAGCATTTTCAATAGTGATTTAAAGGCATAAAGACATCTCACATTATTCCAAACTACACACAGAATATCAACATGATGCACAAAAGAAGAACTCCCAAAACATCAAGAAAGTGTATTGAGTAGGCTTATTTTGAAAAAATAAATTATTTTAGTCTCTCACTGAATTATTTGGCCCTGAAAGTATTTCTCACACTATTAGAGAAACACCGAGGAGATTCAAAAGACTGTAACAAAGAATGGAAACAAAGAGTGTCATGCTTCATAAAAGACCYGACATTTTCTTAAAATAAAAATTATTATAGCATCAACTGAAGTATTCCCAAATGCTGAGAAACCATAGAACCAGTTACAAAAGAATAATGATATTTCKACTAGTCATGGAAATCTCTTCTAATGATAATGTATTGTATCTCTTTTTTTATTGGTGTGTGGCATTTATATATTTAGTGTGCACTCTGCTCACATAATCATAGTTCTCYGCAGACAGAAATGAAAAACAGAAACAATTTATTCATGATGCAGTAACATTGTTATAGTTGCATACATGGAAAAACAGAAGAAAAATAGAAAGAATAAAAGTTTTGTATTTAATCACAGGGGGCCATCAGCTGAAACTTTAATTAAGATACCAGAAAAAAAAATGTAGAAAGCAGCAAGCACTTACTTACTAGGTTGACCAGGGTGTCGTACAAAAAGAGTACAAAAAATCTGATACTGTATGTCCAACTGAGAGAGGGATGGGTGCAGAGCTGATCCACTGAGAAAGGCTTTGGCTGCAGAAAAAAGCACCCTCCCAGTGCCACACCAGTGTCAGGCCCAGGAGAACCCTGTGGCTTCAGTTGCAGTCTGCTCAGAGAATGAAATGYTGTTTCAGCATGGACACCCAAAATCACACACAGTTCCCCACCTAGTTTATTAATGTGCATGAAAAAAAATAGGATGACATTTGCACCCTCTCCAAACACACCATTTCAAAATAAAAATTAATTATTTACMCTTAGTCACCACAATCTGAAGCTCATTATTGACCCTAATTTGATCCTAAAAACAAACTAGAAAGTGTTTCCACCTTCTTACTAGTCCTTCAAAGCAAAAGTCAGCCAAAAAGCAAACTAGCATCACCACCAGAATTTKATACTTTTATCATGCCTAGCATTTTGCTCCATGCCATTGTCCCACATGCAGATAAAATAAAGATGCAGGAAGATCTTGCTCTGCCCTGAAGAAGTTCACTTATTCCCAAGTTTCTGCTTCGAATTGTTGCACAAGCAAGCCTAAATACCTTGTGTGGTGAGGAACTGACATTGCTAAAAGTGAATGTGAAGCCATTTCATTCAGGTTTTGTTCTGCCCACTTCTTGCCCTGCTTCAGGTGCTCTGAGGTTTGGCAACACTGACAATGAAGGGTTCAGTGCTGACAGGTGACTGCAGGGGACTGGAGTGAAAAGAAAATCTTCCCGATAGGAGTCTGGTAACATTATGTATTTTGCCTTAGTGAACCTGACTGATTAGAACAAGAGAATAAACAAGCCCTGGTCTGAAAGATTATTCTCCTCTCATGGATTCTACATGAACATACTCAACACAAAGAGGGGGACCAAGCAGCACATGGCTCAGAACTGATTCTGTGTTCCCACAAGGCATTTGTCAAAAAGGCTTTGCTGGACTGACCACACATGGGTTAGTTTCTCTTTTAAGGTAGTCACAAAGCCAGTAATTCAGTCTTGATTTCAGACCACAAATAAAACCAAATTCGTCTAGTATTTGCTTGGGATAAGTGATACCTCAAGGACAGTTTGCAAATTACCATAGAAATAAAATCAGATGCAGCACATTGCTAATGAAGCAGTGAAACAAGGGTATTTGTTCCTGTGTAAATATGGCTTCATATGTTTTGCCACCAAACTTTTTGCAGTTGAGCAGAATCATGAAAAGCTGAACAAACTTCCAACTACAAATATATTCAGAGTTACTCTAGCTCACAAGGAAACTGAGAGGAGGTGATTTCAAGAAGGTGCTCGATACCTACAATTTCTACCTAGTAATTATGTCATCAGTTTTGTCTTATCAGAAAGCAGCATTAAAAAAATGAAGTAGAAGAGGAAATGCTAAGACAGAAACATGCATTTAAATTTTAAAAAGGGAATAATTATACTGTAGAGCTTCTAATTCTCATTCTTTTCACTAAATACCTTTCCCTTACATAGACCACTTAAAAATGAAGAAGTGGCATCCACTGTCTTTATGAATATATGCATAATTATAGATAACTGGCTTACAGGTATTCCATTCAGYATTATTGAACTCATCAGCCAGAATTTGTTTGTGAGGCTCAGTCACTAGAATTGTCCATTTCTAATTACATTAATTACTAATCTTTGACCATGRCAGCCTTGTATACTTGAGCTAGAAAGCAGCACTCCCAACCCTTAGCACAAGTGACTTAGAGAGCTCAATCTGTGTAGCTGATCAAAAGGATTGAGAGGTGACTTGATTACAGCGTGTAAGTAGCTGCACAGGGAGATAATACAAGGGCTCTCTAATCTAACAGAGATGTG
>NW_026623368.1:548153-566421 GCF_030028575.1 Malurus melanocephalus
CAGGAGCTAAGAACTGAAGTCAAGAAAATTAAGCAGGAAATAAAGCACATCATTTCCTAACAATAAGGAAGTAAACCACTGGAACAACTTGCAAAGGAATCATGAAATCATAGGATCATTTTGGCTGGAAAATACCTCTAAGATCATTGTCCCACATTCTTGAGCTCCTACAGTCTCAGGAACAACATCAGATGGCTTTCAGAATGTTATCCTTTAACTAAACACAGTATGCTTCAGCTGAAGCACAGGTTATTGTGCTCAGCTACAGGGTATCTGGGGGAATTCAGTGACCCATGATATACAATAGGTCAGACTTTAGCATCTATTACTGTGGGAGACATAGGTTTTTGGGTTTTCTTTTTTGTTTTTTTTGGGGTTTTTTGTTTGTTTTTTTTTACTATGTAAGATAATGTTGCTGTCAAACAGGCAGACTTTCAAGCACATAAGCCTTCCTTCAGGTATAACATAAACTCAAGTAGCAACTTAAAATGCTGAAAACAAGCCGAAAAAAATTGCTCCAACTTTGATTGCTGTTCCACACCCTGGGTTAAAATGGCAGGGGTTAAAAGTGAGGGATACTGACATGAAACAGGGTGTTATATCCCACACCTTTTTAATGAGTGCTATTGATAAAGGAACAGACTAGAAACTTCTTTTTAATAATAAAACAAAATAGAAAAACTGCTGCCTGTTCTGTGCTGATCGCAGGTGCTTTGTTAGCTTTGTTAGATGCTATAACAGAAATGGGGAAGTGTCTCGGCCTATTCTTGCCTTTCTTTTTTGTTTTGAGGGAAAAGAAACTCTGAAAGCTTTCTGATGAGAACCCCAGCCAAGCTCAACAGATCTTTCCTTCTGCCCAATAGCATCTTGTCATGGCAGAAGGAGGTTATATTTAAAGCAATATCATTATTAGTCTCCTGAACAATTTATTTGTCTTTCTGTACAACTTTTCATTTATTATAAAACAGTGGTTGGACAAATCCTCAGCAGGAGGGTCATAAGCATTATTCCATTAYATAAGTAAAACTGTGGTGATACATCACAGCTGAGAAAGTCCAGAAATTTTGCCCCAGTTATTGTCAAAAAGGATTTTCCCATGGTCCCATCTGTTGTGTTTTCACTTTAAAGGTTAAGCTATGCATGTAGTATGGCAATAATAACTACAAGCTATTTCAATGATTTTTGCTATGACACTAACAATAGAAATTGGCAAACTAGTTAAGCCACTTATAGGCAAATCAAACTTTCAAACTGTATTTAAGTGCAGGAATTGAGAATAACTGCTCTGGCAAATGTCAAAGAGGGTGCCACCTTCCTGTGCAAAACTCCAACAGCAACATTTTTCTGGCTTTAACACCATAAATGTACCATAAATGATGTAACATAGAGGTCTGTCCCCTGATCTTGAGATTTTTATTCAAGCAGTCTTTTATTTAAACTTGTATTTGTTGATTTTCAGGTGAGGTAAACTTTGTTGGAGAAACATCGGTGAGTTTGGTGCACTCATCTAAGAACGCTTAATTAAGACTTGCTTAAGATCCGTAACTAAAGTAACCCTCTCAGTAACAGTGTTCCTGGGGATCCTKAAGTAAAACCTGTGTTTTCCAAGTCAACATCCTACAGACCTCCACTGATAACTTACAGCAACTGGCAACAAAATCATCAGAGAACCACAGCCCAGAGTTACGCACTTGCACTGATGAACATCATCATGGAAATTTTTTCTCTGTCCATCTCTCATTCATATTTCTCCCTTTACTGCTGTCTTGTGCTTCAGTTTATGGGAGGGAAGAGGAGAATTTTATAGAGTGTTTCCCCAATCAAAATATAATCAGAAGAATAGCACACTCCAGCTCCCTGTGATCCTGACACAGGCTGTCCAATTAATATCAGCAGCGCAATTAAAACACATTTTATGAATTGGAAAGAGTGCACCAATCCACAGCTGTTTTTGTCAATAATGAGTACAGTTACAGAACACTCAGAATTGAATGGACCAGGATAACAACAAAATAGTAACTGGGTAACAAGTTACTGTGCAGGCAACTGTGACTCACTGTAATAGCAGCTCTTAGTAGTAGGTGCTTATAAACAGTGACCTTGATTTAGCAAAGATGTTTAATTAGAACTTAACCACTTGTTTAACAGAGTACTATGGCATAATGTAGCAGGATGGTTTATGAAAAGGGCATTACTACACGTAATTTAGGGCAGTAAACAAAGGTAGGAGAAAGCTCCATCAGTGTGCAAAACTCTTCTGTGGTCTCCTAACAAGCTSTTAGTGCTCGGACCAGAATTTTGTAGCAGGTAAATCCAACCCTGATGTGCAGCAATCATACTGAGCTGTTGAAAGCACATGCCTGTAATACCTGCAATTTTCCCTGTCTTACTACAATGTGTCTGGCTACCACTTTTGAACAGGTATGGATACACTTGAAGAGAATGCTAAATCTTGTGCTGAGTTAGTGCCTTAAAATAGTTCAAAGCATAAGTCCACCAAAATCTATTAGGAAACCCATTTCCCCAATAAGAATATTTCAAGATAAACTAAGGTCTCCAATACAAATTTTAGCAGCAGCAGTGGGAACTCAATACAAAAAATGAGTAAGTTAAAGCTATTATCCTCACAGAATTGGAAACAAAATCTCAGTGCTCAATTCTTTTCAATAAAAATGGTGATCTTAAATTTTGCTGGAATTCATTTCTTCCTGTGATAGTATACGGGAGTATRCTGAGGCATACTGGATCTGAGATGGGTTTGATTTCTTCACAGCAGCTTTTATGGTAGATATGTGACTAAAATGTGTTGATAACACACAAGGCTACTGTCAAACTGTGTTTGGACAGCATCAAGGCTTTCTCTTTCTCACTCAAGCCCTTCAGCAAGTGGTTGGAGGTACAGAAGAAGCTGGCGGGGTAAGCAGTTGACCTGAGTTGATCAAAGATATATCCCACAGAAAATGGCATCATGGTCAATTATAAAACTCAGGGAAATGAAGAGGAAGGGGGTGAGCACACCACAAGAGGGCAAAAAGTCCAAATACACAAATAAAGGACATTAAAAAAGAAAATTGTGAGAATGACCGATGGAAGAAAGTCATGGAATGTCCAGTTCTTTCATTTGCTGGATCCTATGCTACCTGAGGCAGAGGGGGTCTGGCTCTGAGACATCAGACCAAAAACACTCAGTACATTTCTTTTCAGATGGCAGAAACAGGAAAGAGAGAATAARCTGTTCATGCTAAAGACACTTCAGCTAGTGGATGGAGGCTTAAAATGCAAACTCAAAATATCATCAAAATCAGAATGACTTTATCATATCTAACCTGTGGAAAGCACAGGAAATGTGACTAAAGAAGAAAGAGACTAGGAGAGCTGAATGAAGAGGTCAGTAAGTGTGTATCTTGTAGAGACAGTCCCCGCACTTGCTTCTGCAGGAAGGGAAAGATAGAAAAATATATATCAATTACATAACTTGTATGTATTTCAGCACTTAAAGTAAACCTTACCATATGAATAAAAAAAAAAAAATTCCTTTGAACTTCAAGCTCTTTGGACCTGTCTGAAAAATCCACACTGCATTCCCTATCTCCATCTGCTAGGCTACAGGATAGAGCAGAGATGGTTTCCCTTGAACTATTTTTCAGAGTAGAAGTTTGGGGAGGGCTGTCACCAGCAGGGACAGCTTGTCCACGATTCTAGTAAGCTTTATAAGACAATATTATTCACCAGCTCCCAAGGGTTATGTTGAATATTTTAGAGATTATTACACATTCCCAAGTCCTTCAGTACTTTGGGATGCACTAGGTATGGCTGGAAGCTGTCTCTTGCCACACACAAAGCTAGGTGGCGATTAGAAATGTACACCAGCAGTCCCGATGTCATCCTTTTAATCCTCCTAAAGGCTCTAGCGTTTTTCAGTACAGTGATTTTAGAAAGGAAAAAAAATGAGCAGCAGATGTTTCTTTGGGATTGCTCAGAACAGAGTTAAGTATAATTTCCATAGCCTAAATCACATCTTTATTCTGGTATCCACTGTCCTCCAGAGAAAATTGGAAACTAGGTTACATAAAAGAAACTGTTTGCTGTTCTGTCTTTTCTTCTCCAAAAATAATAAATTTGCTCCACTTCAACCTTATAYTTATTCCTGCACTTAAAATATATTCCAGGAGCTACTGGAGAGGATCCAGCTAAGTGTCATGAAGATTATTAGGGTTTTGAACATTTCTCTTATGAGGAGAGACTGTGRAAGCTGAACCTGTTTAGTCTGAAGAGAAGACTGAGAGGACTTCTCATCAATGCCTACCAATATTTCAAAGGCAGGCACTGAGGGAATGGTGCCAGATTCTTTTCAGTGGTGCCCWGCAATGTGATGARGAGCAATGGCCATAAACTAAAYCACAAGAAGTTCTGCCTCAACATGAGGARGAGCTTCTTTGAGAATGCCAGAGCACTGGAAGAGGCYGCCCAGGGGTGTTGTGGAATCTCCCTTTCTGGAGAATTCAAACCCCACCTGGATACGTTCCTATGTCACCTTTGCTAGGTGATCTTGCCTTGGCTGTKTGTACACTAGATGATCTCCAAGGTMTCTTTCARCCTTAACTATTTTGTGATTCTGTCTCAGGACCACATGTGACAGAAATGAGGAAAATTTTGCTGAAGTGTTAGTTGTCCGCTTTGTTTATTAACAAAGAGAAAACACTGTCATTTTCTCCCCCATCATATGAAAATAACCGGTTACAAACTTGCCTTGATTTTTTAGTCAGTGCATCACCTCTTTGTACTTTTGCCCAGTACACATATATGGACCTCTTTATACAATGTCCAGTCTATCTCTTTTTTTAATAACTTGATAAGATAACAGAATAAATAACTGTGATAAGATGACAGAACCACTAAATAATGTCTTCAGAAAAGAGAGATAGATAGATAGATAGATAGATAGATAGATAGATAGATAGATAGATAGATGACAGATAGATAGATAGATAGATAGATAGATAGATAGATAGATGATAGCTAGATAGATGATAGATAGATAGATAGATAGATAGATAGATAGATAGATAGATAGATAGATAGATGACAGATAGATAGATAGATAGATGACAGATAGATAGATAGATAGATAGATAGATAGATAGATAGATAGATAGATGACGGATAGATAGATAGATAGATAGATAGATAGATAGATAGATAGATAGATAGGCAGGCAGCATTCAACTATGAAAACAGTGTAACAGGTCATCCTACTTTAAATCTCACATAGAGAAGAATACAGATTCTTACTTTCTTCAGTCCACAGTAAAGAGAGCCTTAGGCCACTGGTTTAAATACAGTATGTGTTACAGCGAAGTAAATGCAGGTGTGACATCTTCCCACTCTAGCTTTTACAGTGTATGTGAGATCCAGATGAATCTAACCAGGTAATTAGAATTAGAATCCAAGATGAATCCTATCTGTGGGATTAATTATGGGAGGGGAAGGGAGTCTGAAAAATTAATGTGTCTCAAATTTGTTTAATATAGAAGCAAAAAGAAATACAAGATCTTGATAATTTGGGGAAGAACTTAGCTGTTATATTTCATCCAGCATTACTGAAGCTGAACAGAGTTCTAGTGAAATCTGCAGACTTTGAATTTATATTCATTACACAACAACAATAAAAGTACACCTGAGACCTGATGACTAAGGAGACAAACCAGCAAAGCCTAAAGCATATTCAAGTGGCAAAATCCCTCAAATTCAGGTCTAGTTGCAGGCAGAAAATATGAGGAACCTGCCCTATTTTTCTCAACTACAAAGAAGGAAATACATGTTTTGCAACCTTATATATGTGTGTCATCCAGATCCACAGACAGATCTGGCTACCAGACTGATARTGAATTCCTGGTGAATCCAAGCAGAATAGTGTCAGACAAGATAATAAAAATATCTGAAGTCACTTAATGCAAACTTCTTTTCCAGAAACACAGAAATGGCTCTTATTTTTACTTACATTGTGTCTTGGATTATATGACACAAAGCAGACTTAATAGTTTATATCTTGATGAAAATTTCCAAAGATTTAGTGCCTTTAAATGGTTTAAAACTTGTGTAAGGATACTCTGAACATAAGAACATATTTTGYATTAGGTAATTTTGGTTATGAAGGTGAGGACTTCATGCTGGGCTGGTGTGATGCCTTCATATCACGGGTATCTTAGAGTGCTGTTGATGTGGGGACGTTTTCCAGAATTCAGGCATCAGACCCAGCAGACAAGGGTGAGTTTGCAGAGGGTATCTGTTTGTGAACATCCACATAAAGATTTGTGCCTTTTTATTATTTTGTCCAAGGAAAAAGTAATTTTGACCACAGTTTCTTCAAAYCAATTCAATAGTTGAAAACTAGACTAATAATATATTTCTTGTGTGATTGATTTAGTTTTGTCATATTTAACTACAACATAAAAAAAAAAAAGTAATTTTTCCAACTCACAGTAATAAATTTCCTGGAACAAGTAGAAATTTTGAAGATGAAGCTTGTTTACTGTGCCAGGTTAACCCTGGCTGGGCACCAGGTGCCCACCAAAGCCATTCTGTCACYCCCCTTCTTAGCTGGGCAGGGGAGAGAAGAATCTAATGAAACGCTCAGTTTAATTTACTGCCAACTCAATTAGAGTAGGATAATGAAAATACAACCAAATATTAAAACACTCTCCCCCCACTCCTCCCTTGTTCCCACGCTTAACATTACTACTCATTTTCTCTCTCTCCTCCCCCATAGCAGCACAAGKGGACAGGGAATGGGGCCTGTAGTCAGTTCATCCCATTCTCTGTCACTTTTTCCAGCTCAGGGGGAGGATTCCTCACACACTGTTCCTGCTCCAATGTAAGGTTCCTCCCAAGCAAGACAGTCCTCCACAAACTTGTCCAAAGTCTTTCCCATGGGCTGCAGTCTTTCACAAATGACCCCAGTGTGGGTCCCTTCCAGGCTGCTCCAGCCTGAGTCCCTGACAGCAAATCTGCTCCAGCAWGGCCTCCTCTCTCCATGAAGCCACAGGTCCTGCCAGGAGCCAGCTCCAGTGTGGGCTTCCATGGAGTCACAGATTCCACTGGGCATCCACCTGCTCCATGGGGTAGTCCTGCACACACTGCGGGTGGATTTYGGCTGCAATTTGGACCTCCTGTCTCACCACAGGCTGCACCAGGGGCTGCAGRGGAATCTCTGCTCCGGTGCCTGGAGCAGCTCCTGCGCCTCCTTCTCCACTTGCCTTGGTGTCTGCAGAGCTGCTGCTCTCACATGTTCTCTCCGTGCTCTYCTCTGGCTGCAGTGGCTGCCGTGCAGCAACTTTTCCACCATCCTAAATCTGTTATCCCAGAAGTGCCCCACGTTTGCTGATGGGCTCAGCCTTGGCCAGAGGCCGGTCCATCTTGGCCAATATTGGCTTCACTGGACATACGGAAAGCTTCTGACAGCTTCAACAGAAGCCACCATGGTAGCCCCTCTCCTACCAAAACATTGCCACATTTATCCAATACATTAACATATTCCAAAGACAATCTGCAGTTGCTTACTATTTTAAGAAATATGTTCACAAGATAAGCTTTCCTTTTTTTTTTTTTTTTTTCTGTTGAGCAATAGAAATTTTCAAGTAATTATTATTTTCATGGCCTGTGATATTTGGGGCTCATGTACCCTAGGGAATTGGGACAGTGTCCCTGACCTAATTATCTCATKTTGTAAAAACTGGCATTCATTCAAGACTTAAGTCATCTTTCTCTAAATAAGAGTTTCAATAATATTTTTTATATAATCTGAAAAAAAGAGAAGCATTACAAATATCACTTTATTACAGAAATTTCACTGAAATGTTGACATAGAAAGGAGACTAAGCTATACTAAAGGAAAAAAAAAAGGCAAACAAAAGGAAAAAGAAAYTCCAGTATCATAAACTCTCTTAGGAAGACCTACACAAGTTCTACATGTGGTACACTGCCAAAGCAAAATTTAAATTCTATTTCTTTGGCTCAGGTTTATTTCTAGGAGAACACATTTGAGCATGAAAGCCACAGAATTCTGGATCAGGACAAGAATTCTTCCTAGAAATATTCAGGGCTATCATTAGAAGAAATCTTTTCCAAATAGTGAACTTTTAATATTACTTTCTCTAATTTTCAAGATTTAACTCATTGCGTTATGCAAAGAAGCTAATATTCTCTCAAATAGATCTATAATTTTCTAGAATTGATTGACAAAAAGCACTTAGATTTAGAAAAAAACACAAGCCCAAAGTCAATACGGAGACTGGTGGACTTTAAACTACATAAAGTAAATTTGTAACCTTGGYGCTGCTATATATCATCAATGCTTGTAGCAAAGCAATGTATTATGGCTCTGCAAAGCAATCTGTTATTTTCTGGACTTTCGGAAACTTCAGTCAATACTACACTTTTAAAAATCAGTAGGGCTTGTCCCTCTGGGACAGGAGCAGRTCTAATTTTTCAACCCTACCAAGGCTGGAAGATTTGAATGCCAYGCGTGCAAAGAAAGCTGTCAGCAGAAAAAAAAAAAAAATCAAACCTGTGATTTCTGTGTGGTTTTGAGCCTTTATAGCTTAGGAGGAAACATCTGTATTGC
This sequence comes from Malurus melanocephalus, assembly GCF_030028575.1. Taxonomy (NCBI): domain Eukaryota; kingdom Metazoa; phylum Chordata; class Aves; order Passeriformes; family Maluridae; genus Malurus; species Malurus melanocephalus. The sequence goes on from NW_026623368.1 coordinate 556,777, forward strand.
CCAGCTGCYGACACGGAAGACACATCACCAGTCTGAGCAGAAGCACAGCTTGYACTTATAGATGTTTAAGCTTATATGGAGCTTACAAAATTTGCATTCCTTCTTTTATACAGAGACAAATATTGGGGATATGAAAATCAGTTTGAAGCAAAAGTAAGATAAGTAGTCATAGGCAAGTAATTATGTCTGTTCCAAGAGAGTTACAAGGAATAGCGATTCTCTCCAGTGAGCAGAAGATAGCTGTGCTCATTCTGCTAGTTCAGGAGAGWGGAAAATTGACAGGTCAGGACATGTACATCACTGGTCATGGCATTTTTGTTATGATGCACATGTATGGCTAGTGGTGAATTTGCAGCCCTTAAGGAACAGTGAAGCCATCAGTGGTGGCTATTGTAATGTGGAGAAAGCACACTTCTGCAGAAGTATGGGAATAAGAAAAAACTAAAACAGAAGTGTRAAGTCCATGAAGACAAACACAGAATCTTGGGAAGAAGAGGTGGGGGAGAAGATGTAAGAGTGCTTTAATGAGCCTGTAGTAAGCTGCCTTGAAAGGAGCAATGTGATACTACTGATAAGAAATCCTGATGACTTTCATGGAGTGGGTTTGCACTTTTTGGCCCATCCATCCTGCTGAAGAATCATTTGCTATACTATAAGGTAGAGCCAATGTCATTGTGTGGGCTCTACACCAGTTGAAACACGCTTGTACTGTGCCACAGCTTACTCACATGCTAATTTGAAGGGTCAATAAAGCTGGCAAAGCAACAGCTTATTCTCAGCTGACTGGAATCAAAGTGCTGAGGACTATGCTGAGAAGTGACTAATAGGAAGAAATGTACCTGTGAATTTTATTATATCAGTTTCTAGGAAGAAGGAATCCCCAAAAGACCAGTCAGCCCATCAGCAGAATAAACAGCAAATGCAAGAAAAGATGGATGCCATGCAAACATATATTACATAATGTGTCCTTCCACCAACAGGGACACAGCAAACAGCATCTCTGTTCAGAAATGGCTCTCCCAGGCCCCACTTTCACTAACATGCAGAGCAGTCTGATCCCAAGGAATTCGGATTAACTCAGAACAAAACTGAAGGATACAGCTTGCCCCTCAGCTCTTTTGCGCTATATAGTCTTACCTGGGGATTTTTTCTTGTTTATTTGGAGCTTATGTGTGTATTTTCCCCAAACAGAAGGATAGGATATCTTCTTGCTTACTAGTCACATCTGGCAGTTTCTGTCATTCCTTTTTTCTCACTGTATTTGTCTGCCTTCTTATCCCTCCACCTCACAGATGCAGTCAAGTTGAAATTCAGCTTTCATGCTTATTCCTAAAGGGTCCAGTCTTCTTCATTTTACTCAAGTCCAGATTAGTACAGTCTCTCTTTTTTTTTTTTTTTACTCAAAACCATCTCTATATGAAATGGAATTGTTGAAGGGGAATAGAATTTATGACACAGCATCTAAAATCTATCCCTTTTCTCTACCATAGCTAGTTATTTTCCTAATTTTTCAGAATAATGATGAAATTTRATGACACAATTCTAATTAAAACAAATTTAAACAATATCTGCCCTCTTTGAAAGTTATGAGTTAAACTAGATGACATTAAATTCAAATTCCTGGCAAAGTTGATTGTGTTATCATGTTGACATACTGTGTATCTTCTCCATGTCTTCTAATGAGAGAGAGCTATTTCTCTTCTGGAAAAAAAAAAAAAGTGGTTGGTTGTTAGGTGAATCGTTAAAAATATACTACTTTAAACAAAGCAATAAATAAAAATTGCAYTCTAGTTTTCTGTGGTTTCATTTTTTTCATATGCTTTTGGTTCAATAAGAGCAGGGAGCATAAACATTGCCTGCTGTGTTTTTTCTCCAGATGTAGATATCCACAAGTTGAGACACTGGACGAGATGTCATGTGGCTGTTATAGCTCGTGTCATTAGACTATAAATAGATATCCACAGGCATAGGAATGAACCTTGTTGTGCTGTTGCTCACAACAATGACTGTAGTAATGTTTTCCCTTTTGGTAATATAATCTTAGTTAATGGCTGCTTCTCTCAGTACTCTATTTTTGGAAAGGATATTTAATTATATGCCTGGTTTATAATTTCTTATATTAATTACATCTAGAGGTCATGTGCTAGCACTTTTAATATTTAATGTTTTGAAAATAAATTAAAATACATCATTTCAGGATAACTAATTTCCAGATATTACAAAAGGATTACAGAAACAATTATGCTCTATATTGTAAATCTAGATGACTCAAATGATGGCTAAATGGAGGTTATGTCTTTCCTCTTTAGGATACCAGTTCAAATCCATCTGTTTTACTAGAGATGGAAAGATAGATTAAAAAATGGATGGTTGATCATTTGCTGGAACAATGGAACTGATTTAGGCTGGGATTTTCAAGTCATCTCATCTTCTTAGATGCCTTTGGAAAACCTAGTCTAAGGTCTTTTTTCCACTTCACAAAGTCATTCATCAAGTATAAAATCCTCACTCCACTAAAATCAATGGTAATGCTAGCCTCGACTTCAGCAAGGCCAGAATTCAAACTATTCAGGCCAGGTATTGCTTTGTTCATTTCTTTTTTACAGCAGCCACTTTCCAACAAGGGTATTGACTGTGTTTGAAGTGCTATTTCCAGACTCTTCAGGAATTTTTTATTTCATCCTAAGGTATGTATTATTATTTACTTAGAGAGTAGGGTAACGATGGAAGGCAACCTTTGCAGGAAAAGTCTGAAAACAAGAGAATGATCTCAAGATACTCAAGTGATTGAGGATACTCAAGATACTCAAGAGAATTATCAGAGTATGAATAATACTCTTTGGATACATCCATTTGTCAAAACACAGTCTCCAAACCAATAGTCCTGCKGTGGTAGATTTTAGAAATCCTAGCACTGTTCAGGATCTTAAATTCTGGTGATGCCTGCAAGGAAAGTATCAGCCCCATAAGATTTGTAATTRAGCTAGTTAGAAAAAAAATGATGAAAGCTGTCCATCATCACTCCTCTTTACATATGGAGAGCTAAGGCACAAAAATCTGAAAGGCTTTTCAGATGTCATATATGATGAAAGCAACCAACGCAAGAGCTGCATGAAATCTTCAAAATCCTCATCAAGCATAGTCATTTAACTCATCTTTTGCTGTTGTATTTTCTCTCAAATATTTGCATCTGAAATATTAAAATTTGCAAATACCTCTGAGTATAAGAACATCAAAATAAGTAATGCTCAGAGTTTAACAATTTATTTCTTTTATTCTGTTGTGATTTATCTCTCCTCTGAGTGCAAAAAGCGCAGCAGGACCCTGATGGTCACACCAAACTGGGTGGTGAGATGAAAAAAACCTGTCAGATGGGAAAACCATCTTAGAGGCATAAAGGGACAGAGTGGAAGACTGCCTACCAAGAAAAGCATGAAATTGAACTAAATGCAAAATCGTATACCTGTGTTGGAGCAAACTAAGAGCCCACTACAGGACAGGATCTATGTGGCTGGTAAAAAACCTGGCTGAAAAGGATTTGGGGGGCAATGGGGTGAAACACAAGGGACCAGCGTGCTGCTGGAGCAACAGAGGTAAATTGGATCCTGGGTATTGCAAGGGACATTACAAGCAGAGGTAGACATGTGGCCATTTCACTCTACTCAGTACCTGTCAGGCTGTACCTGGAGCAGCATGCCCCTTTCTGGTCCCCACAATGCAAGAAAGACATGGACATATTRTACAGGGTCCAAAGGAGAGTAGCAAAAATGTTCAAAGGGCTGGAGAGCYTGCCCTGCAAGGAAAAGCTGGAGTTAGGTCTTTGCTCCCTGGAGAAGGCTCAGGTGGGACCTCATCACAGGATTCCTACTGAAAGGGCAGCTTCAAAGAGGATGGAGCTCTCTCTTCACAAGGAATAGCACAGAGAAGAGGAGGCAGTGCATTGGAAGTAATTTCACCTTAAGAAAATCCTCCCCAGCGGTGTGGTGGAGTCCCCATTGCTGAAGATTCTCAAGATATGTGATTGGACAGGGTGCTAGATAATCTTGTTTAGGACGCCTTTCCCACAAAAGTTTAGACCAGATAATCTTTTGAGGCCCTTCTGGACTATTATGTGATTGCAGGATAAGTTAGTAAATCACAGTTATCAGGAACTGGTAGCACTGAGATAATTTTCAAGGAGTCTAATATTTATTTATCTGAATATAATTCAATCTTTAAATATTATAATTCAATATTTAAAGATTACAAACCTAAGAATAACTTCTTTGGTATGTTCCACCTCTTCTGATTTGCACCAAGATAATTTGAGAGTTTTGCTTATCATCCCCCCCAGCCTCTTCACACTTCCTCACCCATTTGTAATGCTTTTAGGAGGTGCAGTGGTAAAATGTTACTCTTCTGGGCTTGCAGGAGATGAYCAAATACCCAAACTCCCATGTTTTGTTCTGTTCTTGGCAGTGGCAAACCATTTTATTCCAGTTACTTGCAACCCACTAACTTCTCTGCAGGGCACAATTATCTTTTCTGCTCACCCCTGCTGGAACATGTAAACAAAAAAAAAAAAAAATTTAAAAGGTGGTCTGATGCAGAAAGAAACTCTCCAGAAACAACTGGCAAGCTCCCTCCTCCAACCTGGTTTACCTATACCCAAGTCCATTATATAAGCACTGATTTCTAGTTCTTGAATTTTTGGGTTGCAGACTGACTGGWTTGGGATGTTTATTTTGTGACAGCATGCAGTGAATGCCCACCTGCTGMAGCAACAAACTAGGCAAATGCTTTGAAGTAGAAAAAGATTGTGTGAGAGAAAAGGGWTAGACTAAGAGCACAGGTGAAAAGATAATAGCAGCTTGTCCTCTGAAGCCTTTAAGTGGACAATGAAGAATTTTTTCAAAGACAAACCCTGTCTTGAGGGAATTTCCAGGTATTTGGTTTTGCTTTCTGGGACAGAAAGTGGCTCAGTTACCAGAATAGATCTCAGACATTGGGAACAATATTGCTGGAACTATTTTCAGTCCAGAAAGGTGAACAGAACCAGACTTTCACAATCACCTCCCAAAACAAAGTCAAATTAATTAGCACAATTGGGAGGGAAAATATTAGTGATACAAACTGGGAGAAACAATGAGCACAGTAGTTCAGGAAAGCCAATCATAAGCTTTTTCCTGATAGCTTGACAACCTCACACGCTTTCTCAGATTGAAATGCTGTTTTCTGAACACCTGCCTACAAAGAATTGACCACAGCCATGACTTGTCAGAGGTAGTCAATACAGGATAAGGAGAAATACACTCTGACTTSTAGCATCATGGCAATAAGACTGCTAAATTTCCAGTGAGTAGTGAGTCATTCAGCTTCTGGGTGAAATCAGCTCTAGAGAATGCAAGTCTTGTGTTTSGCAGACTGTGAGAAACTTTGGCTGCTTTTAATTTCAGAGTCAAAATGGTTAAGATCTAATTCTTTGGAGTCGCTGGATTTATTCTGCATCTCTTCACAACAAAAAAAAAAAACTCTTTCTTAGAATGCTTTTTATGCCTTTAGGAGTACCTAATGCAAGGATCCCTTCATAGAATGAAGGTTTAGAGTGGTTCACCAGGAAGGAGTGGTCCAAATGGTTCACCAGGAAGGAGTGAGAATCAATTTCATCTAGCATGCTGTGTGATCCAAGCCCCTAACATGACAGTCCATTGACTGCGTTGATCTACCATGCACTGTGTACCACACAATTTTGTGGCTCGTGATCTAATTACTTGGCATGTACTGTAGAAATGCAAAGGGATAAATTATTCCAGGAAAGTATCACCTGGAAATAGTAGTGACATTTGAGCTGAAAACTATAAGATAACAGAAATCTGTTTTAATTCTGGATGTAGAGTCAAAAGGAAATACTGCTGACACCATCTGGCCTTCAACATTCAAATTCTATGAATAAAGCATTGTATTAAATTCCTACCTCATTAAATCAGCTGTTTAGCTCTCTTGTGTTCTGCTACTGCAGCTCTGATCTGCATTTACAGTGTTGTCTGTAATRCCTTGTAAGGCAAACAAAATGCCTGAACTATGAGGTATAATGTAATGCAAAAGTCGGGCCAACTACATTCTTGTCTAGTTTACATTCTTCACTGAATACTTGTTGAGCAGCATATTTTTTTAATGTAGTGGGGAGGTTGCAAAGAGCAATCAGCTTTCCCAAAAATTCAGAGCAACAGTCAAAATATCTCTGGAGTTTAAAAGAATTTCCTTGTCAGCACCATTCAGGGGCCGTTAACCTTAGGAGCATGAAAAAAAATAAAAAACCCAACAAAAAACAAAAACAACAAAATAAACAAGCCTAAGAATAGGGCTACATATTTGAGAGAGAAAGTTGTTGAAAGGCCTTAGATTGGCATCACTGGAGATTTTGACGGATGATTAAGACAAATACCATCTGGACAAGCAACAGCAAAGTGCCCCCAATATGCTATTGTCTATCAGTCCTGGCCTTTAAACACCAGCTGTGACTGTCAAGATAGGATGGGTTCTGTCACAGGCCCACTTATTCCCCTTTAAAAGGACAAGATGCTTGGCAGTGACTACATTTTCCAGAAAAAAATAGAAAAAAAAAATTAAAAGGACAATTCTCAAACTTTTCCTTTAAATGCTTTTCCTGACTCCTGCAACAAACTTAAGCAGCTGACTTATCGTGTGCAGTGCTTATTACACTGATCACTAACATTTCAGCCCTCATTGTGGAGATCCTAGTTTTGTATCTCATCTTACACTTTGATTTTAAATATAGCCTGGTATTTTTGTTCTGTTTTTGCAGTGCACGGCAAAGAGTGGGGCACCAGTGTGCAGAAAAAGATTAACAGGAGCACATGAAAAACATTTATACAAACTAACAAAGCACCGAGTCCATTGTGCTGTCCATTTAAAATGCTCTAAAATGTGATAAGAGAGGAATAGTTCTGTTCTTTTCAGAAATATTGCTCTTTTTGTGTTTGTAAAGTGTTGCATAAAGGGTAGGGTATTTGGAGATAAAACTTAGGGAGGGTGAAACACAGCTGGGAAAGGATAAACTTCTAAGTGGGTCCCTCTAAAACATGCATTATATTTTATTCTATTGCTGCAGAAATGAAACTGGAGTCAGTGACCCAGCTGATCCCCCCCAATAACTTGTCACTGCTCCCAAAATTTAGAGTCATTACATAGATGTGAAGGTCTCTGTGCACTCAAGAATGCCCTTCAGACACAACGTCAAATTAAAAGGACAGCAGGMATTATTTTTTCCACTTCTTTAGTATTTCACTGCCCTTCTAGTCGTTGCTAAATCAGAACTGTCAGGCTGATTTTCATTCATGGAGCTCATCTAGACAATCTTCTTGGCTCTGAAAAGCAGCAGATTTTATCATTAGCTATTTCCTAAAATATCTTCAACCTCTTTCTCAATCAAGCAATACAAATAGAATACAATGCAAAATGCAAGCAGACTTCCTAGAAGTTTTTCAAGAGGTGTTGCCTCTTTATTTAGTTATTAAAGAGCATTTTTGTTTGCTTGCAGAAGCAAAGGAATACATTTGCCAGTCCCTTGGCTCCCCTCTGCCAAGTGCATGTGCCTGATATGAATTCTGCCACAAGCCAGTGGGAAAAATTTTTGTTGGTGCCCATTGTGAAAAGATTGGCAGCGTATCCATGTTCATATCCCACCACGAGTCTCTTGAGCTGCTTATCTTTCTYGAGTGCTAGCACTCATCTTGGGCAAATCCTACATTCTGCCACAACCCCCCTGCTAACTTGGGTCAAGTTTCTTGGGGCCAGATYGAGTGTGGCAGTGCAGAGCACAGGGGTTGTGCTCTGTGGTTATGTTTAATCCAGTATCCTCTCTCTGACTGCTGCTTCTAGGAGAACAAGGTGCAAAATGCCACATTGAAGTGGGATTTGCTTTTCCTTKCCCCTTTCTGCTGGCAATGGGAATTTAGTGAGGAGACAAAAAGAAAGGGGGAAAAGAGTAAGAACTGAAAAATAAGTAAATAAATAAATAGGTTTTGGAAGTACAGAGATCCACCTAGGACCTTTCAGCAGAATTGTGGATGAAGTAGTAAAATGGAGCAAAAAGGAAAATTACAAAGTCAAGTAGAAGAGAGGAAACATTAAAGAATAAAAACCCTTACAGCATTCTTTTCTGTAGACACCTATTAAAAGTTAATCTGTTTGAATGAAGATGTCTCAAAACCATATAGTCCATACATCTGCTTACTCTGCAGCTATCATCTCATACCTCAGCCTGGACTTTAATCCAGTCATATTCTGAGCCCAGCATTTTATCCAAACGAAGTCACAAGGTGTATGTAACCCWGGCTAGCTATCATAAGCAGAGTAAATATGAAGATTCTTTGTGTTTTCACCTGAAGACAAACAAATTTAAACCTAAATGATCTTGCCTCCTATTTTTTGAACTGAAAGAGATCAACAAAACCGCTAACAAGGTTGATRCCTGTTTTAGAGCTTGATCAAAATTGACCATTCCGTAAACTCACCTTTAATAGTCCATTCACACAACATCTGAGAATCTGAGCTCCCCACACCTCGTCCCCTTGGCTATTCTGCAAAATGATAGAAAAGGGGATAATGACATCCCCAAATATTGGTCAGGTTTTATATTTAAATATCGCTGAGCACAGGGACAGCCACCAGGTTTTGCCTCTTACCCAGGATAAATATGGAGTAATGACACAATTACTGACACCAAGAATCATGCTTTGTGAAGCTCCAACTTCTCTCTGAAGCTCCTGAAGTTTACAGGGGTCAGTGGTCCCAGCTGGGTTCTCTCACAGCCTCTTGTGCATCCCAGCCCACTCACTGGGAGAGCAGCATGAAAAACCTTAATGCCGTATAAGCACTGCTCTGCAAGAGCTAGAATGAGGGGAATGAGGGGCTCTTATCCCCTCCACTTTGATGAGAAATGAAAAAAAACAGCACCATACAAGTTTCTATGAGAACGCTGCCCCAGTGAAAACCGATGCAGTTCCCCTCACAAACAGTCAGAGGCATGCCTGCACGTCTCAGGTCACCCACCTCTCTATTTTCCTTCATAGGAATTTTTGGTCCATCCTTTAGGAAGCCCCACACTACTTTCTCTGTTTCTAGTTGTAGAAAAAAAAAAAAAAAAAAAACCCTTTACATTTCAAACACAGCTTCAGCCAAGTTAGTGTGATTATCTTTCTACACAAAATCCCAGCTTAACCTTCCATATCCTTTAGCACTATTTCTTCACCATCAATTTCTATTGCTATAATTCTTTATCATAGTCTGCATGGCACAATATGTCTATTAAACTGTCAGTTTGGGGTGAGACGGTTCAAGGAGGAGGGAAATAGTCTTCAAACTGAGAGTGCAGCCAGAAGTGTAGATGGCAAAGATGTTAAAAAGTAGCCTTGTCATTAAAAGTGGCAGCAAGGTACTGAAGAGCAGCCTACTCRGGCTGCATGTTGGCAAAACTCATGCTGAGGGGAAAAATGGAAACATATAACATCTGTCATCCACCCTATTGCAAAGGGCCTTTGTAGTTTGCAACATTTGGAGAAATTCAATTTTCAAGAATGCTGCCTTGATTGATCCCTAATTTTACTGTGCCTGACCAAGAAGATTTGCATTTTTCTCATGCAT
>NW_026623368.1:566843-568285 GCF_030028575.1 Malurus melanocephalus
AAGTAAAAAGAAAGAAACCTCCTTGGTTTTGTTTTCTTGATTTAAGACTTCATTAGCTTATCAGCTTGGAAACACAGAGTTTACACACAGCCAATTCCCATCTGCTTCCTCAACAGGTTTTTTGCAAGCAGTCGGTCCATTAGTACTGCTAGGGTTGTTTGGCTTTTTCTTTTTTTTTCCCCTATTGTCAGTCATTTCTACTATTCTTAAGTGAAATGCTCCAGCTCAGAAACAACTCCCAGTAGGCAATTTCTGCCCAGGCATGACCTCAGAACTGAGTGCTGTCATCATTGAAGACATGCAAACACTGAAGCTCTCTGGCACAAGTCTTTCAAAAGGAAACATGTCGTGTATATGGGACTGTGACAAAGATCACTTATAAGTCAATGTGGCAACAAGTACATAAAAAGCTAATAACAGTTTGATTTCTGCCTGAAGCTTCTCAGTCATTATCTGATGCCAGAAATCTCATCTTCTGCTTCAGTGTAATTGCACATGATTCTGGAATTCAAATATTTCAGCTATGGTTAGAGCAAACTCAATGACAATATCAAGTAATTTCARTAAAAAATCTAGTTTATTTTTAAAGCTAAGGGATGCCTCCTGTTTCAGTTTGATCCTGGTAGAAAAATAAGCAGGGGAACATGATGTTACACTTCAACTTTCCCCTTACTGAGCCAAGACTGATAAAGACATTAAGGTGTCACTAATGCTGTCTGAAAAAAATATTCAAAAGCAATGCTGACACATGAATTTGCAAGTCTGCTAGCCAGATATTAAATAGTCTGTATAGCACAGGATAGTCTTGTCACAAAGATCTTTATTTGCTGCTCAGTCGGTTCAGCTTCTTCCTCCTCCAGCTGTTCATCAGAAATTGAAACCGTGGTTMTTAAATCCTGAAAGATATCTCAAGGCAAACTGGTCAGGTTTATGATCAAAGGCTAATGAAAAGGTTAGYAATCTATGCTGAGGACAGCTGGAAAGATCACCCTGAAGACAAAACTGTGACCAGCTTGAATGCCCAAGCTATCTTTTTGCTAATGGTGAAAATTAAAAATGCAGGATAAAGAAATTTGCAAAGATGGAAAGCAGTTTCTATGTTTGTGTCCAGGTTTCATTGCATTCACTTCTCCTCCTCATATATAATAATGGGCCTTTGYCAGCCCTTGAGAAACAGCAGTGCCAGAGCTACATCTTGCCAGCTGAGATTAAGGGTAAGGTCAGAATAAAGAATCTGTAACAAGTAGAAAAACATTTGCTAAGACACTGCTGTACAAAGTTGGCTTCACTGATTTAAATCCCACTTTAATGTTTAGAAAAACCTAAGAGCTGCTGTGAACTGCTTACTGTCTATTTTGTGCAAATAACAGATAGCTGATGAAAAATCTACTCTCTATACTTAAAGGCAACTTTTGCTGATTTTTTTTTTTTTTTTTTTTTTT
>NW_026623368.1:568315-624759 GCF_030028575.1 Malurus melanocephalus
GCCCAGATCAGCTCTCATCGTTTCCTCACAGACTTTTTGTTCAACCACAGAGACCTCCTTTCATTTTTGGGCTACTCCCTAACTGTGGCTGATGACTAACATTCCTCCTCCCTGAGAGCAGTGATGAGGACACTACACTGGTTGCTGTCTTGGCAGATTGACTTTATTACACTGTTTAGGGKTTTTTTTTTTCTTTCCTTTCAATTTCTCTGTATTAGTGGCAACGTCACAATGCCAGAGCTTTAGGTGAACATCACCTCAGATTTCAGCTTTCAGATTCTCACAGCTGTCTCCAGAAGCTCTCTATAAATCTTACACTGATTAACATTTGTCAGTTACTGATCATCAAATTCCTAAAAGAAGGTTTGCTCTTAACACTTATTCCAAAAWGCTGACTTAAAATAAAGTAGAAAAATAAAAATTGTTATCATACTCAGTTTTATTTTACTTGATGCAAGGGCTAAAGCCAGGTCAATTATGTTGCTGTGGTTAAATATCCATGATGCCACATGAAAAAAAAAACAAACTCTCTGAAAGTAGAAGGTTAATGAAAAACACATAATATATATTTTTAAAAGCRTGAAAATATAGTAATGGGAAGGGTTAAGAGAGTACTAAGAGAAATTTGAATTTGCCTTTAGACTGACACACTTGACACTTGAACAGGGGGAAAAGGCTAAACTAAACTATGAATGAAGTMAGGAAACATGGAGGATATACACAACTAAATGATAAAAAGAAAACATTTGTGTACCATTTGTAGCATTCAGTACACTAGAAAAACAAGAATGAAGTCTAGCCAGCTTGGGAATGTCTTATTTACCTCAGAGAGTATATGAAAAAATGCTTGTCTCTTTATATGTTCTTTATCTTTCAGAGTGTTCACTTGATAGCTGGTCATTGTAAAGGGTGAAATAAGTAATGAGATTTATAGTWTTTAAAATTATAATGAAATCAGCAAATTTCAAATCTATGGTATAATGGCTTTCCTCTGGTAAACTTCCCTGTTAAGAAATATGTATTTGTGAAGAAAAAAAAATGAAAAAACAAAAAAGTAGAGAAATAGATTTGGCTTATGCTTTTGATGTATGAATGTATCACTTTCTTCAATATTTCTAACACAACTTCTGAAAACTATTTATATTCAGTGAGTGTTTCATACCTGTCCTTGTGGGACAATGAAGTTTTACTTAAATGCTGCATGTTTCATTTGTACTTTTTGTCATCATTGTATAGGGCCCAAAACACGGCCAACCAGCCTCCCTGTGGAAGTCAAGAGATGGGATTAATCACCAGATAAGTGTCCCTTCAGGAGATGTATCAGAATAAACCCTTTCTCTCTACTGAGTGCATCCTGACAGATGTCACAGCAACAATTTTCACTCTGAAACAGACATGAGGAAAAGATCATGTTTCTGTCAAATTGCTCAAAGAAAATATAGCATGGAGTCACATTTATAACAGACCCAGAAGGGTCCATGATGACATTTTCCACATAAGATTCTATGGAGTTAAATTGCTTTTTCTTTCAAACAAATTTGGACCAACAGAAGAAGTATTAATCAGATAAATGCCTGCTTGCTATGGTGTTTTTCGTTCACTACTGTAAAGTTCAAAACCAGATTTGCAGTATTGTCAAGCTACAACAAAATTCAGGTGAGGAAGTCCAGTGAGTGACGTTTTCCCAGAATGAATAATTTTGATATTTACAGGTTTGTGCTCTTTCACACTTTCTAGAGTACTCTATCCCTGTTCTGTTATTACAAAACTGTATTGAGCTGTGTATGTCCAAACAAATTATTTTGAGGTCAAGTAGCAAGATAGCTATTCAATAGCTAATGGTTGTGYTTAGCTTAGGTTATGAGTGGCTAATGAGTTACATTCAGTTTTTGGGTAGTGGGACTTTCATCACACTTCAGAAACCCTCAAACTTGATGTAAMTGCTGTAGATTCTGAGGTGGAAAGAAACTTGCAGAAACACTTTAACTAGCTTTCCAAAAATTGGCTTTCTTCCTCAGTTGCTGTCTTGCAGAGCTKCATGTGTTATACACTTGTCTGGTGAGCAAGCTTTGTTAGGTTCCACACTCCGCGCTTCATCTACTGTATTACATGGGCTAACATCTCCACAAAGCGCTGTATATTTTATCTGGCAGCGCTTTAACTTTAGATTATGTTACAYGTTAAAAATTTTGCAAGTCAGAATGAGGCTTTATAAAACTCAACTGAGATTTAGTGTTCCAAAGGTCTCTCAAATGCAGGATAAATTATACGGACATCTTCCAAAAGTACCTATTTTAATGTGTTTTCTTACTGCTCAGAAGCACATTTATACTGATTTGTGTTTTCAGCACTGCCTGGAATAGAATGTTGCATTTGTTTAGGAGTGACACCTAAGCATTTCCCACTTCCTACAGCCTTGTAAGATCCAGGGGCATAGAATAGGGAGGCACTTGTTTTGTTTATGTGGCAGAAAATAGAAAGGGTGAATAAGCTAACACTTGCTTGAAGTGCCACCAAATGCCACACAATCTCTGCTCAGTTGTTGGCACACTCTTTGCTGAGTTATTGAAGGAGGTCCTCAACACACAAAAAAACAACTGGTGACTCACCAGAACAAGTGGCCTGGTCCTTTCCCTGGCACCATTTTTCCAAATAAATCTCTAAGAGATTAAGAAATCTGATAAATTGCTCTGAATCATTTCTTTTCTTTGACATATTTTCACAACCCCTCCCTAGTAAGGACATACCTGATTCCACCTGGCAAAATGGAGCACGATGCAGAGGTCATCTCCTGAAGCATGGTTACCTGTTCTTTGGCTGCCCAGATATGTGTCCAGTTTTGTGGTCAAAGTACGAGTATGCGTGTTTGCATCTGTATCTCCCTGTGGGTATTGTCACTGCAGAGCACCATAAAATCTTTATTGACTTCGTCCTTAGATCAGAGGGTGGCTGTGTTATTAATGCCTCCACTGTGGCAGTAAAAACTTCTCAAATTAACAAGATGTATATCACTGGTTTGGTTTGCTCAGAGCTCATGACTGGAAATCTACACATGCAGTGCAGCTTCTGGATCTGGACAGAGAGACTATTTTAATCTACACATAAATGAAATTCACAACAACAGTTTCCCATAGTTTGGAATGYCAGCTCCTTGATATCAGAGGGAATTTTGTCCTTGTCTTTAATTAATATCTGGAATGAAATCTTGKCCCAAAGTCCTTTGTTACATGCTTAAATACAAGCTTAAGTATTTTGCTGAGTCAAAGCCGTATATTATACATACAAAGAATGTTTTAAACAACAGCTAAAATGGTTTTACTGAACAGTTTATGTATCTATAAAACACTGTTATGCYCTATTCATTTTAATCTTTAATGGCTAAATCTTTATGAAAGGCATAAAGAAATTAACAGAAGAGTTTCCCAACAGCATGAGGTTCCAATTTTAACAAGTCAGCCATTAAACAACAACTGACATATGTTGTGGACCTGTGCATGCACATAATAATCCTGATTTCTTTTTTAAGAACCCTTATGGTTTATCTCAAGCTATTAAACATTATGAAAATGAACCATATACATAAGTTAAATGTCAGGGGATATTCATATACAGCTTGACTGTAGTGTATAATATTATAACACCATTTCTAAAAGCAACACAGAGCAACATATTAAAAAGTTATCTAATTGCTAGTACATGAAGTTACTTCATGCCTAAAATACAAGTGGAAACAAAGTGACTCAATAATGAAATGAACATTAAGGGGACACACACAMATGGGACAATGGGAATAAGAAATGGTTTCCAGTGGATGTTTGGTTTCCAAGCAAACTGCTGCTCATTTGTAATAGTTTTTCTTACTATTAGCAAAGTATTAGCAAAGAGCAGCAAATCAAAAGTACCAGCTCCTAGCCCCRGAAACTTTTCCTTACAACTTTTAAAATCAATTAAAATCTTCTGGCGAACTCATGATGTATTTAACCATTAACTCGTCCAGATACCAAATACCTGACCTCTCAGTTTGTTAGCTAATTATCAGGTCAAATCAACTGCCAGAATTAAGAATTTTTAATACGCAAGAGTGCAAATCAGYATTGTCCACACAAGTGATAATAATCTCCTTATGTAAAACCTGCCTCGATATTTCACCAGTAATGGTGGAACAGCCTCATTTATGCATCAACTCTTTTAGAAAATGCGCCCTAACATGTCCCAAGGCACATATACAAAATGCAATAACTTGCACAGAAATAATGCCCTACAGTATAATAATATACATGCACAGGAAAAAATTTATTGTATGTAAAAATCACTCAAATGCTAAAATGAATACTGATGGAGATTTTTTTTTTTTTCAGATATGGGTTTATACACTGAAATCTACTCACCTAATAATAATGGCTAAGAATTCAGAATACACCCTGTAGGGAACATCTAAAGAAAGTAGATCCTAAGTCAGACATATCAACTGAAAAACAAGTTCTCTCTCAGTTCTGTTTTCCATGCATGYTTGCCAGGAAGTTATGTGACACACTAGCAGGGAATATTCCATAGGGCCCAAGGATTTGCCTAWGAAGATATGTGATATATGTGGAATGAGCAGTGGAATGATTTTTCCACATGGAAATGTCTTACTGGTTGCCAATTTTTATTTTTTATACCTTTCCTTAGTTTCACTTTTTCTTCACTTGATGGCTTAGAAATTTTGTATTGTTCACTTCAGTGAAGGCATTTTACTGCAAAATATTCACATTTCTGGAAAAAAAGCAGGAGTACTACAAGGGGAAAATTGAAAATGCAGMACTTCATTTTCCATCTGTGGTAGCCTTTGAAGGTCAGACATCCTAGCATTGCTGACCCAGCAGTCAAAATTGAAAACACCACTTTCAGCTATCATGGGGTTTGCTGCACTTTTCAGAGTAGAAGCAAAAGGCACTGGGACAGGTATCTGTGCCATCACTGCAAGACTACAGAGTTTCATTACAGACAAATAGCAATCACAAAATTATATATATGAAATTAAAACCATACTCATTCCCAAACAGAATCCTKTCTAGACTTTCTGTCATACAAATACATTTCCATTTTACTGATCAATAGTGTGTTATGTCCATGCTCTCTCAACAATGCAGATGTTGCAACAGAGCCTAGACCTGGCTCTTCTTGGCCCTTCTTTTGTCTTTTTTTTTTTTTTTTTTTTTTAAATTCTCAGTGAAGTCTGCATACTTTGGAATGTCGTGGGGACAAATAACAATATTAAATTGGGTGGATAAATAACAATGTCAAGTAAAGATCCATGTCAAACAAGTGGCTTCAATTCTGTTTC
Source organism: Malurus melanocephalus (assembly GCF_030028575.1). NCBI lineage: Eukaryota > Metazoa > Chordata > Aves > Passeriformes > Maluridae > Malurus > Malurus melanocephalus. The sequence goes on from NW_026623368.1 coordinate 573,642, forward strand.
AKTTTCAAAAGGTGGTTTCACAGTAGTCCTCAAGTTTTCTACTTATGYTTCAGAAAAATTATGCTGGTTTTCCTCTTATGTTTTTCTTTGCTGACTTTTAGTGTGGATTTTGAAAACAAAAAGGGAAGTGTAAGTTAAAAAACATCAAACATAAGAAATAAAAAATTCTGAAAAGACTAGTACATACACATGATAATTAATATTATATAGATCATGTGATTTTTGTCATTGAGCATCCGTCTGTATTATATATAAAAACATTCACTGAAAGAAATTTGAAATTACTAATATTATTCGTAGGTTTTCTTTGGTTTTGTTTTCTTTTTTGTTTTGTTTTTTTTTTTTTTTTTTTTTTATTTCACAAATACAGATGTTATTTCTGAGCTATAGAGATGGAGAATCCACTGATTGTGTAGAACACCTTGCTCTAGGGGCATAAGGTATTTAGGCAAGACAAGATTTTTAAATTCATCGTAATCCAGCTGCTAATCAATGAAAGCAGTATCTTGTTTGTCCTACTCATCTCTAGATGGAATCTTCTATTTTGGATCCACAAGTAGTACARCATTACATTATTCTAATATAAGAGACAGCAATTTCTGGAGACCTATCTTTCAACTGATTCTACACTTCACACCTTGGTAGAATCAGGCTCATAGGGTCTTTTAACTTTATGAAGCTATGGGAGCCACCARTATCAGAGCCACCAGGATCAGCTGCCAGATTAGAGGCAGCCAGGATTGTCAGAGATGATAACTCAACAGAAGCAAACATGCMTTGATTTCCAGAGTAAATAATGCCAAGGGGCACTATGGATTGTCAGCAAATACACTGAATTTCAAATGGTCTCCAGATTCTGGTGGCATACCATTCTGAGAGAAGAGTATCAACTCTGATCTTTCCAGAGTAATTGTAATGTTCTGGGGAATCTGTCATAAATAAGGATAAAGTCAATAATGTGACCACTCCACCTTGGAACTGGTCAGGTTGCTACACTCAGGAAACCAAGTGATCAGTTCACCAAACTGTTCTGTCTCAGCAGTATTTGAATAAATAGAACACCCTTGCTTTAGCAAAGAACTTTGGAAGCTGCAGTCTGCAGACTCTCCAGCTACTTAACCACAGGACAGGATTTTAGAGGGATTCAGAACAACCCTTTCCTTTTGTTGGTCTTGTGTTTGGACACTGTGTAGAATAAAGGCTGYAAGGCACTAGCACTGAAGTGAATGGGACTCCATTCCACACAAAGTAATTGACTAACTCAGGATTTAAAACTTCCAAAGCTGTCATCTTTTTCTATTACATTAAGTGCACCATCGAATATACTTATTTAAAAACAATAAGAAAATGACATGGGAGGAAAACAAAAAGAAAAGAGGAAAACAAAAAGAAAAAGTAAGAAAAATGTTAGTTTCAAAAGCAGTGGTTTACTTCCAATTGTGTATTTCAAGTATTAAGAGAAAACAAATGAACACAAAGAACCAGCAATTTCTCATTAGAAATCCCTTTTGTCTGTGTTCCTCAGTTCTTGCCACATTTTCCTTTCTCTGGTCCTTTTAATTTTTTTCTCATCACAAAAAAAGGTCTCAATTCTCGATGTAAAAGCAGAAATTCACACAAGAAAAATTTATCCTTGTATTAAAGATAAACTTTATTGTCCAAGAACTATTCAGATATTCTTTGAGGTACATACCATGAACAAGATACCTCAAGACGGGCAAGAACAAGTGCAGCTCCTCCTGTTTCTTTGGTCACCTTTGAAAGGCAGCTTTCTCCATACAGGTGGCTTTATGCCTTCTACATATTGCATCTGTTATCTTTGATATGCTTAGCACAGATCCTGTGGAGACATTTTCTTAATTATGAGTCAGAGAAGCTTTTGGAATCCCAACTGTCTCTTTTACTTTATATAATCTGACGGGCTCATTTGTCCTAATACCTCACTTTGCAACCCTCAGAGTCATCCTCTAGCAGTGTACTATAACATGTGTCACTCTTTCCCTACTAATATCCAATTAGGCAGTCATCCATCTTTGGCTATTGCCTTCTCTAATCAGAAAGTCATATGCAGAGATGGAAAAGATCTATTTTATCCAACTCCTGTCAATGTAGATTTATTCCCTAGAGTATATTTTCTAGCGTTATGTTTATTTAACTTAGATTATTACAGATTTTTCAAAATAAAGTTCAAGCCAAATTATATGAACAGCTTGGATTACACCATTTGGGAGTTATATGATCAGTAACCAATGCCAAGAGAATCAATAGACAGGAAACGACATTTAAATGTGAGCAGAGAAATAAATGTGCCTTTTACTCTACAACCGATGCAATTCACAGAACTAAATATTAGTTAAATGGATTCTAGTGGAACTCTAATGCTTCTTTAGGACAATTGGATCTACTCTTGGCAAGCAAGGAAGAGGCAAAACAGGGACAGTCATCAAAGGCCAGATGTTTTATGTTATCTTTAAATTTGCACCACTAAATATTTGACTCTTTTTTTTAAGAGTCAGTCAGTGTGAAATAGCTGACCTTTTCATCAAAAGAAGAGCTCAGCCTTGTCCAGAAAAAGTACATACACCCAACCTCGACTCATTCAATGGGTGTGATCAAATCCAGAACCCTGTGCAGTGCCTRGGGGTTCAGTGGTGACTCCCACAATATTAGTTATTGTGATGTAGTCACTTGCCCACAGGGATTTGGGATRAGACCACCAAACTTACTTCATATATGTCACTAAGCCATTGTCAGATGGCAAAATTAGGTTATTCCTGGCTCAATGACAGCTCTTCATGCTTTCCTGATGCCTCTGGGCCYGTGTTCCCGGGTTTTTCCTGCTCTATCTTCTTTCACCTTGAATGCACAAAATACTTGTCACTGTGCACATAAAAGAGGGAGGAGAAGCTGCAGGAATCCAGGTCAAATGATGTCTTATCAGGGGACACAAACAGTCTTGTCAATAATGTCTCTTGGTGTAAAAAGGTCACAGAAGTGAGAAGAATTGCTGTCCAGAGAAATGAAGAAGACTATAGGGAGAAACAAATATACAGATCAAGGGTGATAACACAGACAGGTCTTCAGCTTTATAAGCACCYAAACACAAAGATGTGACTACACCAAAGCAGTCACTGGATGAAGTTTAAACATAACATAAGTGGGTTTATAGGAATTCTGCCTCTAAATTAACATGCAAGTTGGCGATGTTTCCACTTAGTCTTGCCTGTAGAAGTAAAAGCCCTAATTAAATAATAAAAATTTATATACTAGAAGTTTAATTTAAAAATCATAGTCATGGCAACACTTTCTGCTTAGCTTTTTTTATAGAAGCAATGAAATAAATATGACACTAAGTCCTTAAAGAGAAACTTCATTTTCTACTGATAAATATTGACAGATTTACCCTTGTCTTCATTTTTAATAAAGTCAAATGACAGCAAACTGATGAAAAAGTCTTCTTACAGAGGGTAGTAGGCTAAACCAACAACCTCTGTGTAAGAAATAGTCACTCTCATAAYCCTCAATCTCAGTGAGCACATCCACACTAGTAAACTAAATATCTCAAGAGAATGTCCACAAGAGCTTGGATTCTGTTTTCTAAATAGCTAACACTGACACTGGCATGGTTTTGTTGAAGGAAAATKATTCTGTGATTTCTCTCATATAATCTGGAAACACTGGAATAAGTAGCCCAGATGGTGAAGGCACCCATCCCACCCAAGGTCAGGCCAAAGGGGGCTTTGAAAAACCTGGTCTGGTTGAARATGACCCTGCTCATGGCAGGGGGGCTAGACTAGATAACCTTTAAATGTCCYTTCCAACCCAAACTATTCTATGTTCCTATGAGTCTGTGATTCTTTATCAGTTTTCAGGCACAGCTCAGGTGTTATTAGGAACTCAGAAGATGCAGGCATCTTCTTTGGGGGAACAGGAGAGCATTTTATTGTGGCTGTGGGCTGCTCTTTTCAAGCTGGCTTCAGATAACAGTCCCAGACATATTTAATTTACTGTGTCAGATTTGGCAAGTGGAAGCACAGTCCGCCCCGGAAAAAGAGAAAGGAAGTGAAAGTCCCTACTTTTTGCTTTCCCTGTGTCTGCACTAARAAATTAGGTGCTTTGCAGGCATGCTGGCATATTGCAGGGTTCCCATGCACACTGACCTCAGAGTGAGTCGCTGTGTGAAGAAAAGATGCCCTGCATGGAGGATGGGCATCGCTGTTCACACCCCACTCTTCTGCTTGCTGCTGCTGGTGACTATCCGCTGTAAACTGTGTGATACTGTTAGGATTTTCAAGGGATTATAAAAATTTGAGGTGAATTGTTTCAGTCAATAATTCAGTCTTTCTTCACCCTGTCAGTGATAGCTTYTCCCTCTCTATCAGATTTGAGGCTGCAAGTTTGGTTTGTATCTGCTGAAAAGATAGCACATTTAGCTGTCAGGATCTTGAATACCATGATAGCAGAGAAAAATGAGAATGTTAGGATGACAGATAGTAAATAGAAAATGATGGGTGCTGAGGGCATTCAATGACCATCTGTATATGGCAGAATGGTCATTCTGGGCTGAGGAAATAAGAAATCTGAATTATGATGTGTAGCTGGGATGCCTCACTGACTTCAGCCAGGGAAGGCTACATTTTTATTATTGCATGTTAAGTTTACCACATCCCAATAGCAGGGCCACACTGAAATCAGAACTACTTTGAAGCATAAGAACTCAAAAAGTTAGTTTATATTTGGGGTGCATAAAAGTAACATTTGCCCTGGTTAATTTTTAAGCTGCAGATGTGTTTTCTTCTGTCTATGTAAAGCCATTAACTGAGTCCTGCAAAACAGTACCCTTTTAATCCTCTGTGAATGCAGAAGTATTTAATAGGCTGCCCATATTTTGATACCACCATTTAGGATTCAGATTTGCCTTTGCCTCTTGGTACCTTCATCGTCAAGGAACTCTCACAAAAATTAATGTGGGTTGCCAAATGTCAGTGATGGTGCCTGCTGTGGAAGGAATGCAAAGAGGGTGGGTGTATAGTTGTAATGCCACCAGTGGATATCAGCATCCTCTGTACTATCCCTGCCCACAAAGCTGAAAAACAGCCTMTAGAGCTGCAGTATGAAGTACCTAGAGGCTCTAGAACCTGAAATCTTGGAGCAGATACAGCCTGCTTCCAAAAATGCAATTTGTCAGACTGAGGCAATTAAGGACATCCGCTGCCAGSAGTCTGGATCTGTGTTTCAAGTGTCCCTGTTGTTATTGCTGAAGGTTGTGATCACCTGTGAAAAAGAGGGAAATGAAAAAATTAGGAGTGAATGAGACACAGAAGGCATGCTTGTTAACTTTGAGCAGTTTGCTACAATGGTAGTTGCAAAATCACATCATGGTGTTAGTTCATAGGCAACAGCCCTAGAATATATTTACTGCCCTGTTTTGTGGGGGTTTGGTTTTGATTTTAGTGATTTATAAGATATTGTATGACTCCCTGAAAAAAAAAAAAAAAAGTCCTTCTGGGAAGAATCATTAAGTATTCTGTGAAGCAAAGCAGAGTATTAACTTGTGAAAATTTAATATATAAGACATCGCAAAACAAGAAACAATAATATCACAAAAGAAAACCATTTAAATTGGTATGTTAAAATAACTCCTGCTGATTGACACATCTCTAAGWATTATACCTGTGGCTTCTTTCATTTCTTTTTCTTCTGAGGCTGAATGGAAGAGTTTTCGTGTTATGCTACACCTGAAACTAAATTGGAGATAGCAAAGAAGCAGTGCCCTGTTATTTGTATTGCATACTGGCTTCTGGGATACAATCCTTTGCATCTTTTTTTTTTTTTTTTTTTTTTTTTTTTTTTTTTTTTTTTTTTTTTTTTTTTTCCTGCATGATCCTTTTTGCCATCTGCTTTTTCTGGCACAGGAGTAACATGCTGTCTTGAAGAAATTTCTTATATTTCTTTTGGTCTCTTTCATTCATTCCCTCCTATGTATCAAGGGTCACAGGCTCATAACACTTTTGGGCATTTGACAGACACCTCCCTCTATCTTCTTTTATTTTTCTTCTAAGATAAAACTGATCTTTCATTCATTGTGAAGAGGATGTCTGTTACAGATATCCCAAATGAGGCCAGTGGTGAAAATAGGTTAAGAAAGATATTTTTAGACATTTATCAAATACAAGAAGATTGGTGAGAAAATGTCTCAAATTTTCTGTCAAAATCTTCCCAGAAACAATGGACTGAAAGAAGTTTCATGGTAGCTTTGCTGACAATAATTTAGARTCAGCAGGGTGAGTGCCAGGGTAATTTTCTCAAATTCAGATGATGATGGGAGTTTGTGGGGTGTCCCAAGTACTAAGTGTAAAGTAAAAAGAATGTAAATAAGAAAGAATTTTACAAAGCCTATTCTGGTACAGACAGCTCTTAGCTGATGTGTCTTTCATGTAGAAGTTAAAGGCTCAAAGACAGCTGACAACTGACATTGCTAACGACTTAGAACTGCTATTCTTTGAGCTTCTAGAGAGGTCATGGAATGATATCCCATCAATGTACAGAAAAATGCCAGTCTGCAGAAAACTCTCTCACATGGATGCACATGGTCCAGTGCAGTCTCTGCCCACATTCCCAAACAGCCACTACTCCCACATTCCCTCTACTCCACTTGTATTTCAGATGTACCACCCGGAATGAGGAGTTTTTGGTCAACAGCAACTCCCTCCAAGCTACATTAATGCAGGGAATCAACACCAGGGCAGGTTTCTATCCCTGTCTGTCAGAGCAGAGGTGTGGCTGTGCAGCTCCAAACAGATGAGTCCTCAGGAAGATACAGGCTTGGTTTAAACTGCTTGAATATATTTTCAAGGTTTTCAAGGTTGTGCTGGGAAACCAAAGGTTTCCTGTGCCAAGAAAAATCTGAMACTCTGCAAATAGAGATAGATGGCTGGTTTGGTCTTATTTAGTAAGATAATTCAAAGCTTCAACCTCTGATCCAGGGGCAAATTCTGTCCACTTCAAATTTCAGAAACAGCATACAAATAATCTTTTTTTTGTTTCTATGGCTGAAAAGTTAGAGCATTTTGGATTTGATATTTACATTGTACATTTACCTTACAATTTTACCCATAAAAATGCTGCAGTCCAAATAACTGATTACTGGATGGATGGATAATTTTAAATTGTCTATGTACTTTATTTGAATGCTTAGGCATGATTTTCAGTAATATGTTGGTTTATATTACTAGAAATTTCAACTGTTGGCACAGCCAAAATCATGCATTTGGGAACAASTGGGAATTGCTAATAATATTGTCTTCCTTTTTTTCTTCTTTGATTTTGATTGCCCACTCTRCCTGTATTTGTAGATTGGCAAAATCCAAACAAACTTTTATTTTGTCCCTACTGTCAATCCCTGGGAAAGGAAAAAAATGGAAGATATAGTCATTAAAATAACAACTTTATTTGAAAAACCACTATGTTTTAATCTCATAGCTAAGGTGAGTTATTGACTTATCCAGGCCAGATTTATCTGAACCTTGGAGAGCATCTGGGATCTGCAGTATCTTTGATKCATGTCCAATGCTGTTCTGTGGTTTAGGTGCATTTCAGACCTTCCTTGCCTCAGGCCATGCAAGATGGCTTTTGTCACAAGGTTCTCGTGCACATTCTAGCACAGATGGCACACAATCCTTCACAAACCAACAAATATGAGATAGTCTCAGATATTTAATTGTTTTCCTTTTCAGTGTGCTGGTATTGTTCCTCTCTGTCCTTTCATTTTCCGAGTCCTGTACTTTTTCTTCAGTACTCCAAGCTGCTTATACTCACAAAGATTAAAATGCACTTGCTTTAGCCTTTTTTCCCAGCCAAAGTGCAATAGAAAAAGAGCTACCTTCATACATGCAAAACCAATTTCCTATCTTCTACTTGCACAAAGATAAAGGTGAAGTCAGTGAGATGGGACAAGAGGAGCTCCTAAGTCATTACAATTCTGTTCTAAAGAAACATTAAAAAGTTTAAAAATAATTTCTATTATTAGTGGGAAAAAGATACTACTGATAACAACACATGACTTTGATCTCTGTATAAGCTCAGTTGCTATGTCTACTAGGATGGTCAATAAAATCTACATAAAATATTCTTCTATGTCCAGGAATAGCTGGTCTGCTGTGGGAATTCACCTCTTCTTCAAGGAACATTTCCCCTTTACAGGTCTCATCCCACCCTTCTGTGTTCTTTGAGATACTGCTGCTCCCACGTGCTTCTGGTTTCCATGCTGAGTTATCTGACAGCAAGGGTTGGGGCAGCTTGCAGTTATCAAGGAATCACTGACACAGGAAGGATGTTCTGTTTATCCACAGGCACCTCATGACTTTAAACCATCACTCACGCTGTGGGGTTTGGAGAGCTCTTTTAGCCTGGCAATGGCTTTGATGARCAAATCCCAAGTCTGGGTATGACAGAACATGAAATGGCAAAATTTAGTTGTAGACCAGGTTGTAACAGTCAAGCAGTCAGATGTTGACAGGAATTGAATGCTGAGATGGCTAGACAACTTCTGTAAAATAGTTACAAACAAAAACAAACTAGTTTTAGAAATAATTTCTGTAAAATAACAAACTAGTTTTAGAAATAATTTACCCAAAGTCTGAAAAATTTAACCAGTAAAAAGTAACCTGAGCAGAAAGCAAATTGATGAGATGTCTCTGGCTATTTCAGCAGGTGATGCAGGATTCAGCCCTACTCTGTTTAAATGGGTCACTATCATAATGGTGTCTCTAGTGACAGAGGAAAGATTTAATCAATGCTAATCTATGCTTTAAAACAAACAGAAAAAGACGTTAAAACTAGGGATTAAGAGAGATTGTTTTGAAAACCTCAATATAAGCTTTGGGGAATGAGGAAAGGTTTCTGGCCACTTTGCAACAGTATAAGCTGGGATTTACCCCTTCACACCTTGATTACTGGCAATAGGCTGGTAGATACACTGATAAACACTTATATTCAAACCTTGTTTTGATGCTATAACTATCAGGGTTTTATGTGTCTATTTGTGATGTTAGTGACATTCCTGTGCTCTTCCAGGTCATGTAACTTACCCTACAGGTGTTTCTTCATAACAAGTCTATAAAAGAAACCTTTCAGATTTTATGGTATTGCTGTAATTCAAATATTAGACAGTTCAGTAAAGATGTTCTAAAAGAAAGAAATTACTAAGCAAGTTTATCTACACAGAACCATCATCTCTAGACTCACATCAGCATTTTTTTAAACCTTGTGAGGGAATTAATCTCACAGACTATTAGTAAGGTTTCCCCTATAGAACATGCAGTTACTGGTCTATAGGTTGCATGGTTATCTGGTCATTTCCCCCCGAGTGTCATAAAACTATCAAAATTATACATTTTACAGACATAGAAGCTTACAGATCTCTGTTCTGCTGAATGTATCAGATGCTGTTTCATTCATATCTAGCATCTCTCTAAACTTCATGGGCTTGCTCAGAAGTGTAGAAAAAGAAATGCTTTCATGCTGTGTGACCAGCTACAAATGCTGCAATTGCATCCAGTTCCACTGGCCCCAGAAACCACATGGAATGTTGCAATGTTCAGGACTAGTGTCACAATACCTGTAAGCCATGAATTTTAATGTATTTCAATATCCCTAAGTCAGTCAGGAAATTCTGACAGATAAATTGCAAAACTGATTAGCAGAAAATATGAAAAGGATAGTGACAATCGGAAGGGAAGTACAGACATGTGGATTGTTTTTCAATTCCTTTTTCCAGTTATTTCTGAAAAAGTTATAATCCCCTTTACCTTCTGCTCTTGGTATGGGTTGAATTATTTAGAATCACATCAGATTTTCCTTGTTTGCCTTTCAATCTCATATACTTCCCTTTTTTGATTCAATCTATGGTGATTCACTGTTTTCAAATATAACCCATTCTCAGATATCACTCTGCCTATTTGAGAAGGCTGGTCCTTGAAAATAAACCTTCAATATGCTAAAGGGGAATCAGAGTCTGGACATGTGGGGGCTGAAGGAGCAGGGTGGGGAAGGGAGGGGTGCAGTGAGGTAGAAAAAGTTACTCAAGGAAAGGAAACATGTTCTGGGGAGTCAAAGAAATGCAAAAGGAAGAGAAGGTTTTCCAGGACAAATCAAGCTGTCTTATCCCTTATCTATTTAACAAAAGCATAACTATTAAAACATAGGGAAGTTTCTTTTAGCTGATGACCAGGGTTACATGCACAAAAAATATAAAAGCTTCTGATTGCTACACAGAGTTYATCCTTCTCGCCTTTTCTTACCTGTTTTGTGGCCTTGCAAGCAGACACTGCTCTGCAGAAACTGTGTCTCCACTGACATGGATGTGGCTGTTTGGTAAATGGGACGATCTGTATGGATCTCATTGCAGGGATGAAGTTTACATGCTTAATCTATTACAGCAGAATAAAGGATAAGGATGTAGCTGTGCAAGGAATGCATCTGGCATGAGACTCTGAACAGAGGGATCCATCTCCTGTCATCTCCTTGGAACACACAAGTTTGAAGTCCTTTTGTAATGCAGCAACAAATTCATTCTCTCAATTCTTGGCATGAAAGTGAATTCATCATCCTCTCTTTATCGTCTCTTTAATCTAATTTATTTTGGGGGTAATCTGGGTCAGCAAGGATGGGTTTCTACATTTGAGCTAGTTACCTGAGTTCTTTTTAGAAGAACCTTAGTTCTTTAGAAGGAAGAAACAGACCTTCAAGCAAAGCAATTTTCTTCTTACCTTAAATGAGATAACTAAACCAGGCTATGCCATTAATACCCAAAAGCAGCTATTTTTCTATATTACTATTAAGGTAATCTAAGGTGACTATCTTGAGAATAGACAACTGTACAGTGTGTATCTCTGCTTGATCACATTAATCCCACTTCCCCCGTATTTGTCTGTGGCTCTGGTGAATGAACTACAAAACAGACCTCAAAACTTGAGAGCAACAGAAACTTACAAACAAAAAATTTACAAAATGAATAAACAATCTTTCCTGAGTATTTCAAATGTCTGACTATATCTTCTAGGCTTTATTAAAAGAAAAGGTTTTATGAAGCCATGGGCTTTTTGTTCAGTCAATACAAGGTCCCAACATCTCTAGACACTGTTCTGCTTCCGTAGAAATGCAGAATCACWGGATTGAGCACAATACAGGTCTCTAGTCAAACTTTCTGCTCAAAACAACAACTATAAGTTTAGACCATGCTGCTGAATCATTAATCACAAAGACCAAGATTATTTAATTGAATTCCTACAACCTTCTTTACACTTCATGAGAAATAGTCTGGTATCTTAAAAACAGATAGTTACACATCTGGAATTCACAATATTTATATTATGAATCTTGGAAATGTAAGATCAAGGTTTTCTTCCACAATCATGAAAAATTGATTTGATTTTTCCATTTGAGTTTTTATTGGAAATCATAGGATTACCTGAAGTTTTCAAARAATCCCCTTGCAGGGTAAGTCTGAGGTAAGAGCACTGAAAATGTTATCTCATCAATACCACTACAATTACATCCAACCTGGGAGAGTCATTTTGAGAAAATGATTTTTAATTGGTCAAGTTTTCTCTTGGGCATTTTTATGTTCCTTATTCATGCTTCATACTCAGCCATGTTTATTCTTTCACAAAACCTCTGGTGACGCAGTCATATTAACCACACACATAAACTATAATGGAAAAACACTAAACAACTTGTCCACAGGCTTGAATAGGAAAAACACTCTAAGCAAATCTTCAATATATTTCCATTCTTCCTTAACTGAAATTTCAGTCCTTCCTCTATGCCCATGGTTTGGGTGTCTTTGGAAGACATAAACAGGAGATAACACCAATGTGTGTCTAGGACCCCTCTGGGAGAACCCACTATAACCTCTCTAGGGCTCAGATTGTCCCCCAGTGTTGCACGCAATTAAAAGGCAATCCTTTATGCTGTGACACTGGTCACTAAATGCTGCAAAGGATGAAGACACCACACCTGACTTCAAGTTCCTGAGTCAGAAACCACAGAATGGCARAGAGAACCATGGGGCAAATACCACTGAGAGCTTCCCCTTGTTAAAGTGTCCCCCTAGAAGCTGCCAGGAGATGGGAGCCTGGGCCCAGCTGGCCTTTGAGCCAAGCTGATATCACTTCTGTGCCTCCATGCTCACCCTTCAGATACTTCTTAATGTCCTTTCTTCGGCACTGCCTTTTTTTTTTTTTAGAAAACTGGCTTCATATTGCATGGCTGTTCTAAGTAATCAAAATGAGGGACAATTTGTGGCAAAAAAAAAAAAAAATAATCCCTCTGGGAATTCAGTTGGAGTTTGACATCAGTGTAATACTTTGTCTTAAAACAAAAGACTCCTTAACTTGAATGTTACAGATCCTCCTCTTCACAACTCCCCCTCACAGAGGGATTACARTTTGATGGCTATGAGATTGCTATGTATATTGACATTGATTTTCAGAAAAACCTGTTGTCTGCTGCTTCATCTAATAAAGACAAGAGATTCAGCAACTCTTCRCATCAAAAGATACAGCCTGATATTTCTTATGAGTCATGAGTCAACAAATTATGTAGCTTGCTTTCTCTAAAGCACGTAATTTGATCTACAAGCATGAGCAACAGTTTTTGTATTTCAATCAGTAAACAATTCCTCTTTAAAAACATTCCAGCTAATGTTTATTTGTACAATCTGTCCTTCAGCAGAGCCTTAGTTTGATGAAGCAAAAGATGTAACTCTAATAGGAAAGTGTCTAAAAACTGACAAAACATTACATTTGATCATGTGTGATGAGTGCACCGAGTGTATGTAGTTTGAAAAGCTGATACAGCGTCTCATTGAAATCACTGTCTTAAGCATGGTTTCTTTCTGAACTAACCATCGCTCTCACTGCAGTATAAATTTCCCTTTTTAAATTACAGGGATCAGATTTCCAACAAAAACCATGAGTAATGCATAGTKTGAATGAAAGAAAAATAAAATATTTTTCTTCAGTCTTAAGATAAAAGTGATTATTGTGGATACCTCTTTCCCTTGGGAAGAGTGCAGTGAGGTCCTTTATTTCATTAGAGATGTCAAACATGAAATCAATATCAGTGCTGAGACCTTGACTGGTGGCCAGGGTGGGTGGGCACTGCTAAAGTAAGCAAACAAGATGTTCTTTCTTGATTAGAACAATTTTGTTGCAATGAAGCAAGCTACAAAAGTTTAAAAAAAAAAAACAAAACACAGAAAAATCACAAAAAAAAAAACCACCTGGAAGATCAAAATGTAACTGGAAGCTTGTCTGCAGTTTTACAACCTCAAAGGTAACAACTAGAGTGACAGACAGCTTTGCACATCCTTTTTTCAGACAAGAAAAAACAAGAGGTTCTTACTCTTCCAGTGGACTAACACCATCTATTGCACAACACAGAAGATTATTATTATAAACAGATATTTAATTTTATGTGGTATTTTTTTTAATTCACAGAACTGCACATCATTTTGCAGAGTTCCTCCAAACCAAGGATATATGCTACTGTAGTGTAGCATTTTAGACACTGCAGCAAAAACTGCCTAAGGATTGCACTGGTCAGCAAGGTATCTCAAAGCAAACTATTTCAAAGTATCATGTTCTCCTGCAGATCTAGTTCCTGGAGTATAAATCATTGTATGTCCCTGGGGTTTTATAAAGGTTAAAAAAAGGAGAAGTGTTCCCATCTCCATCTTCCACACTGTGAAAATACATTTTTTGCAAACAGTGCTATTTTTTTCTCCCATGTCAGGGCCATCTCCTTTTACTGAATAAAAGTTCTTGTGCAAACATGACAGAAATGCTTATTTTAGCAGTTTGGGGTTGGGGGGGAGGGGTTTAATTTTATCTCCTTGCTCATGACGTTGTGTATTATTATGGCAGCTATTTCCTGTGATGGAACAGCGGTAGATTTAATGCATCTGTATCTCGTTCTGGATGTCCACAGCACAGTTCATTACCAATTCCCTGATATATCACAGCTGCTTTAATGCCACAACCTCACAGACAAATCACTGGTATGACCATAGACCTTATGGATACAGCTGTGCCATTTTGACAAGTCCCTAAATCACCAACTAGATTCTGATACACAGTGACAGATAATCCATCCACTAAAAAGTCCCTTTATACTCAATTGGACAACTTGTGAAAAAAACCCAATACCCAGACCCCAAATTTATTGGTCAGCTACCTAGTCTTTTTTTYCCCACATTCTGGCCCTATCTTTATGTCTCTTCTTATCTCTAATACTGATCTGTTTTGCTTTTAAAGTGATCTTTCTCCCATGGTCATGGCACCTCAAGATAAYGATGTTTTCCAACTGATCACTAAGGATAGGTTTTCAAAGCTTTATAATTCCTTAGGTCAAGCCCCTGTTTGAGATCTATCTGGACCCTCAAGCCAACCACAGGAACTGCAAGGAAATTTCTTCTGTCAGTTGAGAAAGACAAACCAAGGATTTTACAGCTGGTAGCAAGATGGATTCTTATCTGCCTTAGATAGACCTATACTGATTCTTTAAAAACAGAAATAATAATTATGTCAAGAAAGTTTGCAATATACAGAGACTAATCAAGTGGATGCGAATGTAGCTCAAATATACACTAAGTCCATAAATAAGTGATCAAGGAAGAAGAGATACTTTGCCTTTCATCTCTAAATTGTTGTTTCAAATCCAGACTCAGTGTCTAAAACGTTAATTTGAGCTCTGACATCTATTCTGTGGTCAATGTGAAGTGAATTCCTGGTCTCTGGCCAGTTTCTAATGGACAGGTGGCAACAACCCAAGAAAAGATGACAACCACGATTGGCACCCTGGTGCAGAGTCATAGCAGTGGGACAAAGACTGAATTGGTCAAAAGACAAAGTGATCTCCTCACCCCCTCCAGACAGTTCAGCTAAAGCAGGCCTGAAACAAATGCACAAAGTACTGGGGGAGAAGATTTTATTATGATTGCTCTGCCATCTTTTTCCTTCGTGAATAAAATAGGAGAGTCTTTTTTCCAAGGCTGTCAATCTCATACCTTTCACACTCTGCGAAACAGAGAGAAATGGCACTCTGTCCCCCGTTACCAGGTCTCCCTGCTGTGACAGTGAGTGTTGCCAGTCATATGCTTCAGCTCTAGATCAAAACAAGGTGGCAGAGCAAACTGTATTTAAGCTTTGATCCTCAGCTCCACTCTGTCCCACAGCTTTTGCTTGGAAAAAGAAAAAAAATAAAAAGGTTTTTTGGTTTTGCTAGCAACAAATGCTTTTCACTTGCCAAAAGAACTTGTTAAAAAGGTATTCTACCCCAACATCAGATATTTCTGTAACGTGACCCTCCTCCCATAGCACCAATTGTAAAAGGTGTTTGAGAATGCATTTTTATTCCAGATTTCAGTATTGCATTTTCTTTCCTCTTCTCTTTTAGAGCAACTACTGCAAAAAAAAAAAAATCATAACAAGGAAAAAGGAATTGATGAATCTGTCTAGCTAGTATAAGGAAACAAAATGACTGCTGTGCAGTGTCACAGCTGGCAATGCCTCAGATTCGACTGAAACAGCATTGAAAAATAGACAAACAGGAATCTTTCATGTCTGACTTCATAGGTCACCCACCCCATGCTATGTGTTCTTTCTGTGAATCTCTCAGCTAAGTACTTCCAGCTAAAGTAGTTCAAATACACAGAATGAGAAAAATCAACAAAGAGCAAGACACAATGAGCAGTCTAGAAACACCACTTAGCTAGTGCATTGTATATGGGCAGCAATGGATTAATAGCAACATGGCAAGCAACTCATTCCAAATTGAGAGTTTGTCTTATGACCAAAGTACATTTCAGATTTATCATTCTCATTTCAAATGTGCATATAYGTGGTTGGAGCATAGTTGGTGTCCATTTGAGCCAAAAAAATCTCAGACTCTGCACTTGCAGGAAAATGTGACTTTAAAGTGTCTTAATAGCAACTAGATGCCATGAATAAGCACAAGACATTGGAAGTGATATTCAATGAAAGGAACYGTCTCAAGAATTTATTCTAAAATGTCTAACACAGAGGCACGGAAATTGGAAAGGCTGCTTATCTTCCTCCACCAAAATAACAACAACTTCTCAAATGGCAACAATTTTGGATATCAYATTTCCACTAAATAAATAAATGTACTAAAAGTATCTATCACACCTAGAATTATCCCTAGTGAAATGAAGTAAGGAAGAGCATTTTCCTACATTCTGAATGTGTGTTTGTATGTTTGCATACTGTTAAAAAATATGCCAAAGCTACACAGCAGGAATAATCACACCTTCTACAAAAGCTTTCCAATAGTTGGGACTTTAAAGATTTTCTTCATTAACTGAGRACTCCTTTTTTWAAAAAAGCATTTGACAACAAAAAAAAAAAGTTATTTCAAGTTGGCTAAGAGATTCAGAAAAATTCATATCCAAAGAGTATGATTTCAAATTAATTTTTCATTGTCTGATCAGTTACATTCTTGATAGATTTCTAATATTTTGTATTTACCTGATATCTGTTCTCTTTATGGTTTAAGAAAACACTGTAAATTGCCAGTCTATAACTTCACAGCAAGGATCAAGAAAAGACAATGGTGTAAAAAGTCCCCAGATTGGATTCTTGTTTACACTGCAAATCTAAATAACTTCTGGACTTCAGGAAACTTACCTRCCCATGACAATAGCAGAAAAACTTTCATGATTTAGGCTACCAATTCTATTTGTTACAGTTGAGAGACTGACCCAAGCACATGGGATTTAAAACACAGTGTCATTTTGGTAAAGCAGTGAAGAGCTCAGAAAAGTTCCTTCAGATTGGTGGGGTTCTGTTGTTTGTTTKYTTTTTTTTYTTAATAAACTTATTTTCGTTGCATCTGGTCATGTCTTTCTCAGATAAACTGAACAAAAACGTTTGCTGATTTACTGTGGACTGGTTTATCTTGCTTGTTTTTCCATGTCCAATTATAGGCTGTTCAGCCTCTGGCTCATTTGTACAGGACAAGTACAACATTCTTAGGTAACAATGTTTCTTAATATTTTTTGCTCAGAAGCTTATACAGAAATCAATTGTTCTCTGCTTTCCTTCTCACAGGTTATATTTTTTTTGCCAAGTTTTAAAAGGAAAAATGCTTGTTTGATCATGGCTCATGTCTGCTCACCCCCATCTAATAACTTTTTGAGTCTATCAAATCTAAAGGAGAGGTTGGAATCTCTAAGGTAAGTTATTATGAGAATTGTGAGGAAAAGTCAGAAACAAGGTGGAGGAAAGTCCAGAATTACTGCCYCACTTAAAGACAAGCAGACAGACCCACACAGCAGCAGAGAGTGAGCTGTCCTGGGAGCACCAGGCTATCCATCACAAATACTGTTGTTTGCTCTGGGGAGTACCACAGGTAAAAGAACAGTAATTGTAAAATTTGCAGTTTGTGTTTAAAGAATGAGGGCATGAATTTCATAGGAAACTGGGTTCCATTAGTTACTCTCTTCCTCTTCAGAATCGACACATTTTACAGTTTTAAATCTTTGTAAACATATGTTGCCCAGAACCATAGCCTTCTGTCACACTTGAGAAATCAAAACTCTTCTCCCTGCTTTTATGAGCAATCTTCTCTTTACAGCACCAGCACTCCAACTTCACTTCTGTACTATTTCTGTAAACAAYCTCATCATAAAAGAACTTTTCTTTATTAAATAGTGAATATTTCAGTGCCTTTTTGTTCACACTGTTGGCTTATTTTACAAACACAACTCGGGTAATCCTACCTTTTAGTTTTCACATCAGTGCTGATTTGCAACTGAGAACACTATTTTTCAAAAGCAAAGATCAGATATTCTCAAAACATTCTAGACTTTATTTGTGAGTCCCTATCTCCAAAGATCTGAGTGAAGTATTTGTATTACAAAGAAAAAGATATCAAGCCTTCCTTTTTATTGAGACATACCTAGAATTCATTTTTATTTCTTTTTAAGTATCCAGTGATACACTGGAAGACACAGCACTGCTTGTATGCCACAGCTCCAGGCATGAGTCTCTCTGCTTCCTCTCACAGCTATTGCTTGCTTTTAGAAATTTTTGAGTAATTTTCCAGTCCTTCTCTATCTTGAGCCTTGGACACTTAAATAAAGTCAGGATGGCAATTGATTACCTTAGGTGAGTCTACTGATTTGTGGTGAATCTGTCCCTAAAGGGCTCTTTCTTCTCTTCTTGGTAACTTTATTCCTGTTGATATTGTCCCTGCATTTGACCTATATAACTTCCTGGAGGAAGAATTAAAACTCACATATCTCAGCCACTCTAAGTTAATATAAATATAGATTATAAAACTCTCAAGCAATAAYCATAAATTGTTACCAAACATTTCAATTTTATTAAACCAGATCAGAAATTGCATGCTGTGCCATTTGGCAATGTTGAAAATCTTTAACTGTAAMTGTAACTCAAGCACAGTTGTCAACTGATGCAATTTCTGATACATGAAGTGGTTTCACATTATGGGAATAAATCCATTTTACCCACTCGTGTCTCTGAAATCGCACACACAAGCAAAACAATTTTTTATGGCTCAATTTAGTTATTTTCTCTACTAGTCTATACTACTAAAATCTAGGAATGGATTTAGAAGGGACAATATATTTTTGTTGTGCAGAAATGTGACAATTTTGCCTCTTATTAAGGGCTGGAACTTTGTATTTCAGAATATAGAAGATGTAGGAATTAGTGTTATCCTTATGGTTGACCATATGTGCGTTTTCTGTTATATCTATAACTAAATATATCATATCAGCAATATATATTGCTCTTGTTTTGAGTTACAGCTACACACAAGAACATCTGTCATATTGACAATGTTGTTACAAAGATTTTAAAGATGATAAAGATCCAGACCAAAACAGAATTATTTTGGAAATAGCTAGAGAGAGAATATGAAGAAACATGACATTAATTACAAAGATTAATATGCTTCATGATTTTCCTCTTTGCTTTTGGGCAAAGATTCAGGAAGCTGATATTGGTGCCATGATCCTCTTGATAGCACAATGTATCTGTGGCAGGCATGCATTGCCTTTTCTGAGACTGAAGCTTTTAAATAAAACTTTAGTGAAAGATCTGCCCATTCAGACAATAGCTAATTGCTCACTGGTTTGGAAATCAAGCTGGGRCTGGGAAGATTCTGTTCTCCATGCCCACACTTGGTTCTACATCACCTACATTAGGATTACCCTGACCAGCAAAGGGGCCTTACCAAGAGGATTCCRAAAAAGCTCTCTTTGAAAGAACACATGGTCTAGCAACCCCCATGCTGTGAATGTGGCTTGGACTCTAGTCTGTGGGGCTAAGTTTGTATGACTCCCTGAATGGCTCAACAGCCTAGAGGAGAGTAGTCTGCACAATCACTTTAAAGTGATATTTGCAATATTGTTTGCATGATAAGCATGTACCTGTTATATATGTATCTATATGTAAACTAGTGCTTTTGACAAATTAGTACAATTGACACATGCAGGCAGAAAAAATACCAGCTCAATCTTTACATTGTTCATTTTGGAATATATTTATATTTTGGGAAATGCTCCTTATTTGACTTTCCATTATAGGTTTTAGAAATTTTSTCATTAATAGGCTCACTAATACAGTAATGCAAGCTTATTGTTAAATGTGTTTCATCTTTTCATATTAATTCAGTATTGTACCATTTGTATTCTCTTTGGTGTACACTCCTTTTGATCTGCATCTTATCACATTAATGATTTTATTACAAACAACATTGTATTATGAGACTTCAATATTCTGCTGGCATATTTAAATGCTAATAATTCAAAGTTGATCAAAACACATGCATATGACAAAAAGAAGGTCAATAAAGGAGCAGTCATAGTACAGCGTTGGCAAAGCTATTAAAAAAATATAAAACTCATTAATGACCATCATATTGGATACTTTCAGAAATGAATAATGACATGAGAAGCTAGAAGYAGATAGTTAATAAACTATTAGTGAATAATTTGTGACTAAACATATTTCCCATCGCAATTTATGGAGGAGCTAAGGAAACTGGCACATTTTGCCCTCATATTCCTTATGTTCATTCACCTATACCCCCTACATCATCTYTGTTCTTTTTATTCACAGTGTGCCYGTATTARTTTTGTTCTCTGAGGAGATGCCGTCCATAGTTTTAAGGCTGCTGCTCCTCATCTTCAGACATTTCCCCTCTTCCACATCTTTTCACTTCAAACAGACTCAGTTCTGGGTGCCTRTTGCAGACATGCAGAATCCAGGAGTCTGAGGTGAATCTGAGGCTAGGCAAAAACAACTTTCTTTCAGCCCAAGTGTCTGCTGTTCTGGCATAATTATTTTTAGAAATGAGATTTTACTGATCACCTTATAACACCTCCATGATAATATACCTTTTTTTWAAATATCATATCAGATAACTGCAAGCCAAAGGGATCATGCTTCASTTGGGACTGATTATGTGTGGGCAGCTGAAGATTCTGAAAGTCTGTTTTATCCTGAGACTAAGCTTTAAARTTCTACTTTAATTTATTTCTTTAAATGTAGTCTCTATGCAGATTTTCAGGTACAGGTTTTGTAGAGAAGTCAATAATGCAGCATTAACCATTGTTCAAACTACACTGCACACAAAAACACTCTGGGGCTTTGGTAAGTAAATAATTGAAGAAACTGAAAAAATATAATTTCTTAAGAGAGTTAAAAGAGAGCTACAATAATTCCAGGGTCCAAACACAAATAAATGTTCCTGTTGGAAAACAATATGAGTATTTTAGCCATTATATTCCCATCTGCTCAGTTCACAATTGCCTTCTCAAGGAGATGGGTCAGTGTTTAGAGGTAAATGAAACAGAGGGTGACCATTTCAACATTAAAGCTGTTCTTGCTAATGTCCCAGAGCAGTATTTTAAGAAGTTGGTGCTACTCTGACTAATGTCTGCTCAAGCCTCAACCTAGCAAGTGTACTGTCTCATACAAAACCTCTTACCTGGATCTCATTTTAAATGCCTCACTGCGTGTTTTGGGTTTTCTCTAAGGTAAGAATATTTGCCATCAGGCCTCTGGACCTGCAAGATGATTTGTGCAGCCTGACCTTTCCATCTGCATGAAGCCTTTCTGAGTCCATCAGCATCGGTCTCTGCTGTCAGAGCCTGCCTTCACACAGCACCTTATGAGATCAGAACCATGGTCACACAGGAGATAAGTAAAAATAAACAAAAAAAATCCACAAATGAAAAATCAGCAGTAGTTAGATGGATCCTGAGAAGSAGAGGCACTGTCTGCTCTGGTGTGTACTTTCCCATAGCTCTAACTAAAGTTTCAACCTGGAAACTGGGCACTGCCTGTAAAAGATCACAGGATCTTTTCCTCTGCAAAGGAAGAAATGGCCTTTGCTCAGTGGAAGGAAAAGAAAAGAGAAAAGGCAAGGCAAGACAGGAAAAAAAACCAAAAAAAAAAAACCTCAATAAACCAATTCTAAAATCTTCCCTGAGATGTCAGCAATCCAAATCAATCCAGGCCATTGAGACTGCAGGTAGGGAGGACTTGCCAGGCTTTGGCCACTCCCAAATATATTTTATTTCGACAACTCACTTCCTTTATTCTTATTGCTTATTCAATTACCTCAGTTCTCATTTTAGTTTGAATGCATTTTCAGCTTAGCAGGACACTAGATGTTTCTTCTTGCACATTTTGTGCCTTTCCAAAGCTTTWATTGAACTCCCATTTTGGGTACCACACAATTGCCAGGTTTTTTGCCTAGAACAAACACTTTAAAACTGTCCAATCAGGCTTACTTTTGATTTGATTCTAATTGCTACTKTTGGACCTGGTCTTGCTTTGCTTCTTATTCGCTCTTTGAAGTTACTAATTTTGGAGCATTTAAAATTCATACAATTAACTTGTTCAAGGATCTTAAATGCTTGGTTATTATTAGGTTTTTTTTGGGTTTTGTTTTTTTTTTTTTCTTTAAAGCAAACCCATGCAAGAGGTCCAGCCCAGTCTATTTGTATAATCTATTGAGCTGGGTGATCTATTTATGACATAATGGAAAAGCAGACGAGAGTGATGGGAGCCGTGTGCTCGGCAGTAGCTGTTGCAATCAATATTCCAGTCACGAACTAACTGTCAAAAATTAAGGATGCACAGAACTGTATTATTTTATCATGGGCTGGATTATTTTCAAAGGAATCCGGGGGACTTACAGGCCCAGTTCTCATTAAATTCTAATGGGAACTGGGAGTCACATTCTATTGAGCTGTCTTGAAAAAAATCACAGCAGTGGTGAATAATTTTATGAGGTCACCCAATCAAAATAAATTCTATCATGACCTCTACACAGAGTCAAAYAACTTTTTTTGGCTTAATTCTTCTCTTTTAAAAGGATTAAGTAAACCTAAATAAATTGTATTTATATTTTTGTGGAATTTCAAATTATGTTTTCACAGCAATAGCCTGGCTTTTTTTTTCCTTTTAAAGGTAAATTAGATTTCATGTCATACTTTGTCTTTACTGTGCCATAATCCCATGAGAAAGTGATGAAAAATGTAACTGCTGATACACTTGCAGGGGGAAAAGAAGATGTGCCATACATATTATGAGACTTTCACATTCTACAGGTAGTTCTGGTAAAACAAAGTACTGTGATCAAATTTACTGTTAGATTAAAGAGCAGAGATCAATACTTGTCCAGCATTAGTAAACTTTCATCACTTCTTATCACACACCAAGTTTTTCTTCAAAAATGTATTAGTGTATTTAATTCTGTGAATAGTTCTTACTAGAGCCCTGACTTTATGCAGAGCTTCTATATAATTGAAATGGTGAAATAGAAAAAAGCAAGTGAAGTAAAATGTCATGAAATGGTGCATTTCCCTTGCTCTTGCATCAGTCCTGTGAGTGGGCACCTGCCATTATCCCTGTACATACAGAAGCATTTCTTGCCAGCTCCTTCTTCTTACMTCATGACTCTACAGGAAAATATTACATAAATTCAAATTTTTGTTCTTGCCAAACAGTCACTTCCACAGTGACCATAGGGACAATTATAAATTATGCCTGGTGGAGGGGAACCTGTCTCTCTTTTTACAAAGTAGACAAACTTTCATTCATCCTAACATGAAGGATCCTGTTCTTGTCTCATCCTTGCAAAAACAGAATTCAGCAAATCCACAGGAGGTATTTGCAAATCAAATTTCACTGGTGAGTTCAGTGAGGCTTTTCTTTGCTGAAGCAGAGTGTCTCTTGAGTTGTCCACCTTGTATTACCATACAGCCCTTCTGAGGAAAACGAGGTTTGCTTGCAAGTCCACAGTCCTACATCCTCCTTCATGCACTGCCATGGAATGCTCATGTTTGTAAAACAAGTGACTTGTCTGCAGCTGACATTTTTTCCTGTCATTTGCTTTATCTGAAATCAAGGTGTGTAAAACTGAAAGAAAAAAAAAATCAATGGCCAGCTGAGGGTCTTAATTACCATTAAGGGCTGATTAATAACAGTTTCTATTTCCTCTCTCTTTTCTCCTTCTCCAAACATTCAATGGTGACACCAGACACAGTAATTAGAAAACTCAGTGCAAGTAAGGCAATTTTCTTTTACAATGAAACCTTTGCTTTTACTGCTCTATGAACACMAGACAAGGTCTATTAAAATGACATTAAAAGATGAGCTTCTGGACTGAATAAGAAAATAGATTTTAGACAATCCAAAGAAAAAAATAGAGAAGGAGATATGATTAAAATATGGATATGATTAATAAACAGGCAGATAAAAGAAATGAACAGCTTTTTAGCCAAACTAAGTTTTCCTCCAGTCCCTTCCCACCAGTTAAAAAACTTGCAGTAAATATGTGAATAAATTTATTCACAAATTGCTATGCATATAGGCATACATGCACAGACACAYAGACACACAGATGTCTTCAGATAATGTAAACGAATCTTTTTTTCTAACATTTTTTTCCTGTGATAATATGATGGCTACTGTGGAGCTGAAATCTTTCCTACAGTCCTTCACTCAGAATGAAGATTTCTCAGAATACAGTTTTATATGATGTGAATTTAGTCAGTAGGTCCAAGAAAACCTATCTGGTATTCCCTTTGCAACTGCTCTATCATCTTGCTAAACTTCATTTTTATTATCAATAATAATTCCACAATTTTCTTAATTTTATCACAAGCTATTTGTTTTATTATGAATGAATATTTGTGAAGATTATGATCTAATTACAATCAATAGCAATAACTTGCAGCAATAAAGGACAATTTAGTTTCAGAGAAAATTCCACAGAGAAAGAAATGTATTTTTAAAACTTTAAAAATTTCCTTTTTTTCCCTTTACTTAGAACATTTTTAAAGGTTACTGGAGCTACTGTTTTTCACACAGTCTTTGAAACTCCAGTCCATCAGCACCTACAATGAGAGCCATACATTTTCAATCTGTTGAAAATAATTGTGTGGAAAAACCCATTTGGTTGCTTCCAGACACAATCCAATCAATGTGATGGTTTTTGAGAAAGAAGGAACTATATTCACATTTTGTTCATGTAAAGAATGAGATAATAGAAGACTTTTATGGTAGATGAGCACCCTGCAGGTACTGCAGTTTGCTGCAGCATACATAAGGCCTTGTTGAGTTCATTGCACAAGGGGAAAATCTCTCTTAAATTGTATTCTTCCCCCAGGCTTAAAATACATATTTTTTAAAATGCACTGAAGCAGGAACTGGAGGGATTTTGCATCCCAGTATGACTTTTGCTTTTGAATGGCTGCTSTGAATCTCTGGAAGAACTTGCCACAATTCTTGTCTTTCTTTAATGAGGTAAAATTGGCATAGACAGCAGTTAGCCCTCACCACCACACTTAGATCATTATTTCCCATTCACGCAAAGAAAAGCCCTAAAACAAAGTCAGCAAGGAAATGAACATTTTGTTTCTTTTTTGGTGTTCTCTGTGCCTGCTCCCTTTGTGTGGTTTTCAGTTCTAAGTGAAATCCAGCAGCAGCAGAGTTCAAACGCAGAGTGGTTGCCAGCCACTGTACTGCAGCAGCAGCGCTGCCAGAGAGGTGCGGCTGCTTGACAGAGAAGAATGTTCCTTTGCTTTTTATAGCACACCATTGTTATCAGTTTCCTTTTTGTTGGAGTGGGAAAGAGAGCCACCACTTTCCTGTTCAAATGCTGTGCCCACGACAATCCCTCCTCGGCTGCTCACAGCTCTCAGATCACACCCCTTCTGAGCTGAGACCACACCTTCTCTCTGCACACAGATGCAATCACTAACAAAGATGCATCATTAAATTAAAAACTGGGGGGGGAATGTGGAGCTGAAGACAATCAAATATGTCATGGAAGTGAATTTTGTACAGTAGTGACTAGAATTTCCTCCTAACTTGACTCATTTGATCTTACATGTGTCAACCAATTGATTTTAATTCAAGAGATGCAAATGCTTAACTGATATATTATCTATATATATAYATAYATATATATATATAWAAATCAGCAATAGAAAATGTATGCAGGGGGAAATTAATCCTCCAGGAAAAGCTTTGTGGTTCAAA
The DNA here is from genome assembly GCF_030028575.1 of Malurus melanocephalus. Classification (NCBI taxonomy): domain Eukaryota; kingdom Metazoa; phylum Chordata; class Aves; order Passeriformes; family Maluridae; genus Malurus; species Malurus melanocephalus. The sequence continues at coordinate 599,252 of NW_026623368.1, forward strand.
ATTACCGGGAAGCATGAAAGATTTCTTAGCGAGGTTTATTAGCTTTTAGAAGCAATTCTTGCAATTCATTTTAAACTGTCTGCTCTCACATTTTGGAACAGTTCTAAACAGCACTCTAGACAGATTATAGATATGTTTTGTTTTCAAAGCACTAGTTTTATTACAGAAATTAAGGTTTGTATTATTTATTCGCTATTGTCACAGTGAGAGTTTATATCAGTCTTCATCAAATCTTTCTAGAAAAATAAACTTTGTGGTACAACTGCATTCATAATATGGAATTTTTAGGTCTAGAGTTGACAGTCAGCAACCACCCTTATTCACATACTTGTGTGACATGGCCAAGGTTAACACATATTTGCAATTTCATGTAGCCCAAGTGAGTTYACTTACAGACTTCTCACTTAGAGGAAAATTCCTGCACCATTTAGCAAAGCTTATGATTTCACTTACCCCTTCACAAACCTAAAAGTTACAGAAAGAAACCAGAGAAATATTTATGTAAGTTTGTGAGTTTATTTGACATGTTACTAGTTCATTAAAGCTCTTTCATTCATGGAATGTTTATAATTTTTGGTAATGCTATTTTTACAGAGGCAATTTTCACTACATTTATTTTATTGCATTGGTTACATTTTTGTGGAGAGTAGGTGCTAACTATGCAGCTGAATTTAGAATAGAAAACAGAGTTTCACACTGTGGATGAATAATTCAGTTTGTAAGTTGCTAGCAAGATAAGAATAAGTGGATTGCTGTCAAATGATCTTTATCTTATTTGTCAAGATAAAGCACAGTCCCAAAGCCATAAACAGATTGTAAAGGAGACATTTCCTTCTTACCCTTTCTTTCACACTTTCAAAGATCTTTGCAAATCTGTCCAGCTAAATTAGAGCACATATTTTCTCTTTCTAAACTGGTACTTTTTAAACAAGAAAAGTCTTAGCTTATACACCAGTATCTAGAAAGACTTACATGCCCATCCTTTTAAAATTCTACATATATTTAATTAGTGCACGATGATATCTGCAAATATTGCTATCAATTTTATGTCATATTTTAAAAACAAAAAAAAAATAGAAAACCCAAACAATTGCACTTTCTTATATTTTTGACATAAAGCACTTCAGCCAATATATTCTATCCCCTAGATTAATAATATATTTAAGGTTAGGTAATTTCACCTGTGGCCACAGAAACTACAGTATTGTTCTTAAAGACATTGAGAAAAGACAGTGAGAAAAAGAATGTCTTCTTCCTTTTCTACCCCATTTATTTCCTTAAAGTCCCTCTTCCAGAAGTGGCATCCTGTTGAAATGTAGGCCAATCAAACTCTTCTTCTTCTCTACSTGTCGTTTTGAATAGTGCCCCAGAGGGTAAAAAAAATGGGCTTTTGACCAAATTTGGAATGCATTGCCAAGCTTAACAGTAGTTCCCACCAGCAACAGCTTTGGGCTCAGACCAGGACTTCAGCTCACATAAATCAATATGAAATGTCTTTGAAATTTAGAATTAAGAACCCTCATTTCTTTCATTTACCTTACTTCTGYTCCTTTAATCATTCACTCAAAATTCTTGTATTTTAAGGAATATTCTTTTAATTCCCTCTTTYGAACTTCCTTAAAAAGATGAAATTRGGAACTTCTCCGATTACAAAATTCCTCCTGGAAAGTCATATTGATATAGGCAAAACTTATTAAAATAAGCAATTATGTCCAGAAAGCATAAATTACGTAAGAATCTAATATTAAATATACACAGGGACTTCGTCAGCTATCTACAGTTTTAGGCAACATTGCTCAACACTGAATTGTCTGACACAGAGATTGTAGAATCATAGAATCATTGAGTTTGGAAAAGACTTAAGATCTTCAACCATCAGCCTAAGCACCACCACCATGTTTACCACTAAACCATGTCCTCGGGTGCCATGGCCAGGTTTTTTTGGACACTCAGCAGGAATGAAGCTGCCAGAGGACTGAAATAGGAAGGAGTGAGAGGAGATCCAGGCCGTRCCCCCACAGGGTGTGTCTGGGGAATGCAAAGGCACCCACCCAATGCCCATGGCAGGGACAGCCCTTTCAGCCCCTGATTTTACAGATAAAGGTACCCACAGTACTGAGGGTCCTGCATTTCCTCCCTCTTAGGAATTTCTTACCCTCTGGGGTAGCTGGCTGAAGTCGTTGGCTCCTGTGAATGGTGCTGTTAGGCACCCAGGGCTTGTATTTTACAGGGAACATGGATCTGACAAACTTTGTGTTCAAGGGGCTCCCAGTGTGACGGGACCAGCCGTGAGAAGCCTGTTTTATTGTGGCACCTTCAGATAACACTTCAGATATCTTGCCTCTGAGTGAATAATGAACTCTCCTSTCAACCTTCAAACAAGGAGTCACCAGGCAGAGGATAAGTTCCCATTACTTACTTATCCCTCATCGTTTATCTTTGGCATGTTTGTTTTTTTTTCAGAAAAGCTTTTCCAGCATTATCCATATATAAGGTTGAGCACATACATTTCCCAGAGAAACATTTCATTCTCATGATCTTGTTCTTCTCATGGAAGCCATAAATGTAGCAAAACAACTGTGAGGAGCAGAACCAAAATGGCTCATAGATTWTCAATATTTTCCATGTTTCTTTTTAAATAATAAAATGGCTGAATCAGTACATCTAGTGAATTTAATGAATTATTATATGCATAAAAGAGTAGCACATATCTCTGTACTTAATATTTCTGAGTGATAATCACTTATTGGATTACAAGTTCCTTTCGGGTTTGTGAGAGGGAGGGAATGAATTTTCTAGGCATTCAGCAATTTAAACAGCATATAAAATTACATCTGTCTTTTGCATTGCAGTTTGACAGCTGAAGAGGAGGAATGTTTAGGAAGAAGTCACCCCAAATTTGTTGTCCTACACATCTGACAGATCCTAGATGTGCTGAATTTCCAAGCATCATCTGATTACATGATGTGAAACACATCCCTATCCCAGCAGGGTGTGTATGGTAAGCACCAGCAGTGGCTGGGGCAGAGCCCAGGATGTGAACAGAGAGTGGTGTGAGCCCCCACACCCCGCTGTACTGACCTTGCAGGAGGGCAGAGAAGCAGCATGAACTCCTAAATTCAGTGCCTCCTGCCAGAATACCCAAATACACTTGATGCTGCCGTCGTGCTGACTTGAGTTTCAGCAAGGGAGAAATTCAAGTGCTTGTCTGGAAGAGTTCTGAACTTTCTGCCAGTTAATGCATAGAAGAGTGCCTAATTAATGCATTAATTAATGTATTTTTGTCTGCATTTAGAAATATGTCCCTTTAGTGGAAAAACTTCACAAGAGATGAGAGAAGTATTCTACTGGAAGATGTGAGGTGCYGAAAAGCATGTGTTTCAAGGAGCAATTGCTGTCTAAAAGTTAACAATGAAAAGCATTGCATTTGGGCACGTTCCATATTCTCATTTCTTCCCCTTACTTTGTACTAGTTAGGCTATTTACATGAAAACATCATCTTTGTTCCTAAAATGTTCATCTGCTGCTTGCTCCAAGCCTGAAGTCAAAATAATGCTATGTTTGTAATATTTTAATCACCTCTACTGCAAACAATTATGAAATTATAAACAGAAGATTATGACTTCAAGWGGGAACTAAGTGGCTGGAGCTGATGAACTCTTAAAAGCAAAGATCCTGTTATCATGCAAATGCTTCCAGTAATGAAGAAAATAAAAATGAAAAAGTTTAAAAAAAAAAATCTAAATATGAGTATCTAAATCATAGACAGCAGTGGGCCTTTCATACAAGATAATGGTAGTTGAAATGATTCATAATAAAATTATAAATCCATGTTAGCAATTATTATTTCATTTTATACATGTTTTTGCATCTGATTTTTTCTTTTTGTCAGCAGGATTTTGTTTTGAAAAACAGAATCCTCACAGGGCCTACCATTTTTTAAAGAGCATCTCATCATTTTCTGTAGATAGCACATGCTTTTCACACCTCTTATTTGTTTATGGCAGTTACATCCAAGAAARCAAGGCATGCATGGCTTATACTGCAACTTCCCTCTCCTTCCAGCTGAACAGCACTGAGGAAGTGAGAAGTAAGCCTGAAATATTCAGCTTCACAGAAACCAGAAGAAGCAGGTGAGCCTACCAATATGCCAGCACCTGCCCAGCAGCAGTGCAGGTGTTCTGCAAACAAACCCTTCTCCTCAGCTCCGTGGGAAGGGCCCTAACCSAGAGCTGCTTTTATCCCCAAAGCAGGGTACACTGTGAAAAGCATTTGACACCAACCTATCTATCTTCACAAAGAGTAGCAGTGATGCACCATCAAATGTGCAGCCACTYCTATTCCACAGCTTTTCCTTCCAGGGGTGATCCCAAGCTCTGCTCTCTGCGTTTCTGCACAGGTTTCACCGGCATCGCTCCTCCTGATTGACACCGGCTCAGCAGCGCTGAGTGACAGCACCGCTCAGGGAGGGAGATCTGCTCTTCTCATGCAGCCTGGGGATTTGGATTGCCCTGAGAATCCCTGGCAAATCCTGACACATCCACTTTAAAAGCTTGTTTGTTCCCAGTATGTTCTCTGAATTGCACTCAACCTTGGTAATAAGTAGCTGGATATTTCTGGCTATCGCTGAATTCTATGTGCTGTTTAGGAATCTCTTCACAAGATCCTTTTAAATTTGCTGTATGTATTTTTGGAGCGTGTTTTATTTCTGGCAGCCAGGAGGGTGGCCTGAAAGACCATTTTTAGAGATTGCGGTTGCTGCTGACATAAGAACAGGAGGTCTTTGACATGCAGAGACACTTCCAAAGGATGGAGTGTGGTACAGGTGATCTGGTCCAGCAAAGGTGATGCACCTGAGGGCTGAGGTGCAGCCCAGTCTCCAGGGGCAGAACTGGTCATAGCAAAGGTGAAATCACCAAGAGGAACCAAAGTTAATGCCAACCCTCTACACAAGCAGACGTTTTGTCCACTGAAGTCACGGTATGTGTATAATTGCCTGAAAGCTAAAATGCCTGTAAAGCAGGACGGAGTTGAGATTAAGKACTTGACAGACATTACTCACGTCGTATTTTTTTTTATGGTGGCATGGTAATCAGGTGAAAAGGGAGGGTTATCCAGGGCTGCACTTTGAGAAAATGGCTGATATTTGTTAGATGATAGTTTTCAGTATATTTGCTTAGAAACTGAAGCTGCAGTTACTCTAAAGACATAATTGTATGCCATGTGATAAGAGCAACACACACTTTGAAAACAGCTTCCAAAAGATAAAAACAGATATTGAGTGAAATTTGTCACCCCAAAGGACTAGAACTAAGGATTCAATAAGACTTGTTTTGGTAATGTTTGTWAATTTACGTGGAGTTTCAACCTCTATGAAGAATTAAGGCATATAAAAATCAGGTGTTATGTTTTAAGTACATTTCTAGTATTGTGTTGCAGAGAAGATCTTTAATATAATACTCAGGTGCACTTTGAAAGTGCTAAATCAGAAATCTAATTATATTTAATTATTTCTCAAAATCTCRTGGAAAAGATGGAAGGCGTTTATCTTCAAGTTTCAGCGTTAGCTGGCTGACACTGAAATCTGTGGAGCTTCAGTCACATTTGCAAAATAATTTGGAGATTTTTGTGGAATTTCACCATCCTCTTTCCTACATAAAGTTTGCCATCAACTTGATATATTTAATGGATCCTAGCTAATCCATACTGAGATCTTCAAAGGGCATGTATTTGAAAGCACAAACACTTATTACATGTAAAGCCTTAGTTCAGCATTAGAGGCATTTAAATATTCGTGTCTTATTGTTCTTTCTCTAAAGACTATATGCCAACAAGAAATTTCACACCATCATTTAAATCTTTTCTATTCTCTCTGTAAAATTTCTTTGAAAAACTCACATAGCTGAATGAGAAAACTATTCCAGTTTTGATTGTAGTCAAGACAATTGCTTTTATAATCTTTTTGCACAACCTTGTAATTTAATGGCAAGTATCACAGATTTGGATTGTGTATGTCAACAGGTCATATTACAAAATCAGCTTTAGAAGAAAAAAAATCTCATTATTTGCTCAATACACTGCTTGATACAAAAACTGTATTATGATGGTATTGAAATCAGAAAGATAACTAAAATGTATTATTTATTATTTAGTATTACTTTAGCAACTTAAGCATTTCTAAGTCAGCAGCATGAATTCAGGGATCTAACTAAATACGATGCATTAAATTTCCATTTAACTATATATATATATATGTGCATATATATTTATATAGTATATAAAAATTGCATACTTGCTTTATACAGTTTAAAATACACTGAGAGGAGGGTTTTTTTTAAGATCAGCAAAATTCCTCCTATTTTTCCTGACATACAGAAGTATAAAACACTTTTACTTATTGTCAGTTTCTTTTCTGCTCCTCTCTGTAGAAATAATTGAATAGAAATAATAATATATAGAAAAGACATTCATGTTAAATAGAAATATTTTTTAATATAGAAAGACATTCATGTTTTTAATCGCTTTCCTATTTAAGATTATAAAAGAAATAATAAACAGAAAACTACACCTAAATGCAGTAATTTTGGCTCCTTTGCAATGCTAGCATTTCCTAACCATTTCCAGTAGCCCTTTTTTGTACCAGTCCTTCTTTTTCTCCTCTAAGGCCATACAGTGTACAAGCTGTTTTTAATAATTTTGCAAAGTTTGTTGTATCAGTGTGATGTTCCAATGAAGATTCAAGGAGCAAAGGGGCAGCAGGCCAACTATTTTCACRGACAAACTTAGCAAAGTAAGACATACAACCATGGAAATTATTTCTTTCCTTCTCAGTCTTTGCAGGATGCTGTTGCAACCTGCAAATACCACAGTGTAATTGAACAGCAATAGACTTCTATCATTCTCTGCTGCAGGAAACAACCAGTCCCCTGAAACAGACTTACTTCTCTATTTTCCCTGTCTAGTGTCTCCAGCCAGAAAACAAAAACAGCAGTTCATCCATGGTCAGGTCCCACCTGGGACTATGTAATTACCATTGTGGTAGATCAGAAGCAATTAATTTTATTCCTCTTGCTTTAAAAAGCAGCAGTCAAAAGGGGGGGATGGTGAGGCTTTCAATGCCAGAATTCAGTCCAACAGAGTTTACACAATTAAAATAAAAAATGTCAAGCAACAGAAAAGTTAAAATAGCACTACCTCAGCTGTCTTCCAGCAGTGGCAGAGTTGTGAGGAAAAATGTCATTTTATTTTTCCTTGTCTCTAAAGATCTATTGCAGGTTTCCAGCAGTTCAGACATTGCTATTACCAAACCCCATTTCTTATCAATCCCAGAGTGCAGTGTCTTCTACTACAACAACTTTGTTGCTTGATTATTCTCATTTAAATCTCAGACCAGGAGATGATGATGTACCCACCTCTTGGGTAAGTGTGAGTCACCATGGCTATCGATGCTCATGGTGCATATCTGCACTGATCCCAATACCAAGTTTCACTCTAGGAACAAGACTTTGAAGCAGTAAACTCAGAGAGATTTGTCCAACTTTTTTTTTTTTTTTTCTGGCTCATATTGCATTTCCTTTCAAAATAAGGAATCAACCACAGTGATAAGTCCTGTCTATCACCACACCCCCAATCATCATCGTTGTAAAAATAATTTGGAGAATATATGTTGCATCCTTTCAAATTTCTACTGAACTTCATACAGCAAAAACATACTGCTCATGAAGAGGGCACAGTTGTTTGTGATGCACTTTAAAATGGTTGAGTAAGCTGTCAGGGACAACCATCCAAAGTTTTTGTCTGCTCTCATTAAATTCCCAGCCGAGAAATAAAGCGTGTTTGAAAGCCAGTCTCCAGGTTGCCTTGTCCTCTTTCAGAAAAAAATGTCCAGAAAAGAATGTTCTGTATGAGTAAGAGAGCAGTAGCTTTGTTAGATATGGTTCAAAGGCAGAAGACATTGTAAAATACATGACAGAACGTATCTCAGATGTAGTAAACTATGCTCTAATATCTTTTGGAACAATGAACTCCTTAATCTGACAGCAAAAGTATATGTTAGTTCTGACCCACTATGGTGCACTCGAGAAAGAGGCTGCAATAAAAATGATGAAGGTGCTTTGCTAAATGATCCATTTCTATTCTGATAACAAACCTCTGTTAACATCTAAGAATGTTATCTCATCTCTTTTGAAACTGAATGGGCTTGTCAATAGACTCTTGCATGACTGAATTGGCTCAGGCTATTTTGGAGAAGCTTTATGGGTAGACTCCAGAAAAATATATAAAGAACAGGAGATTACAGTCTGTCTGCTCCATTACACAGTTAATCAGTTTATTTGCTTATTTCCTTATATTTATTTTAAGGTTTTTCTTGTTGTTTTTATTGGATTTGGTTTTGAATATTATTGGAAAACCTGTGAGGTGAAACTATGGATACTTCAACATGTCAAACTTCAAGGTTTTTTCAACTCTAGTGTTGGGAGCCTTGCATTCGCCTTACTRCTTGACAGCACCTAAAACAGGCAAATCACTAAATGCATACTGCTCACTGCCCTGCAGTGAGTCATTTGAAGGCTCTTAACTCCATGTCCTCCCTTGTTATGGAGGTCACAGCAAATKATGTTAGTAGGTGTAGCACAGAACTGTCACAGTCTTTCATTCCAGGAACCCAAGCACAGCACTAGCAGCAGGAGGCTGGAATAAGAAAGGAATTATATGCCCTGTTGGGGTCAGGAAATGTGTTCCCCCTCCCACTCCCAATTTTGTGCCTGTGTGCTACTCAATTCACTACTCAGCTGTCACACAGTCCAAGACCTTGGCTACCACCAGGAGATGACACTGCAGGTAGGGCAGCCCTTCCTTTAAACCCCAGTGTGCACACTTATCACAAGGCAGTGCATTAACTCACAAACCTCAAGACCTCAGGAAATCAGGAGAGCTGCAAGAACAGTCGTGCTCACAATCTTAGGTTTAAGTCATGAGGTGTAATATTACATTTGCAATGTAATGGAAAGGTTTGAGTTGGACAGAAAACCAAGGCCTTCAGTTCATTCTGAAGGTACTTTGCTCACTACATCTGTTTTACATTGGCATAACACCACCAGACTTGTCATTAGAGCATTTTCTTATCCATCAGGATAGAGAGGAACACATTSTAAGTACACATTCAGATCCAGCACCAAAGCCAGGCAGAAGGKTTTGAGAGCCTCTCAGCATGCAAGAAGAGCTGTCAGAAATTTCTGACTCAATGTTAACTTTTCAGTGCTCCTGTCAGGAAAGGCTAATATACTTTTAAAACAAACAGATTACAAAACCAGAAGTTATGCATATAGCTCTTACACACACAGGCTATAATCCATTATCTAAGCACAGGTTAACCTGAGCAATCATTTTCTTATGAAGCAGGAGTGGTGTGGAGGTGGGTTAAAGTACACTGGTTTGCCTTGCCCTACTCATGCACCTCTGGGTAAAGAGTGTTGTATCTCAGGAAAAGCCTMATCATAAATCTGTTTTTGTGTGGTACACTGGCAGTTTTCACTCCAGCCTGTTTGTGTCATTTGTGCAGAGAACTTCCAAGGACCCTGATGAGCATATCAAGGAACCAAAGGCAAAAATGCATTTATTACAAAATGCAATCTCAATCCCTAGGTACTTGTTCTATTTTTTTTCTCAAAAAAATGTTTCCAGTGTTCTGTCTATCACAGTCTGCCTTTCCTCCTAGAGCAGCATATTCAGTACTGACAATTTAGCTAAATACCAGCCTACTTGGGGAGCAGGCAAACCTGCTTAATTGCCTGGATTCAGGCTTCACAGAACAGCTTTCACACCTTAAGCTGGACTAGATCACATCTGTGACTGTCAAGTTTCTGGCTTGCAAATGAAGAAATCAGATGCTCCTGCTCCTTAAGGAATACCCAAGGGTACCAAACCTCATGCATAAAGTCAAAACATACAATCTAATTTCCATGCTGAATACCATATTTTGTTAATAAGGACTTCCTGAAATTACTGTACCTACTTCTTTTTAATTATTATTTTTATTATATTCAGAATACACTATGGCATGATTGTATCCTCAATTATGTCATTTGGATCTGTTCAGACTTTTTACTAACTCCATTTTGACTGACATGTTTGAATCATTCTATGGCTTTTTTTTTTTTTAATAAACAAAAGGTGTTATGAAAAGCCTGCCTTAGAGCAACATTTACTCAAAAAATTATCAACCAACTAAAATTCTTGCCTTTCAAGCCTAAACATCAGTTCAGTTGAGAAGTGCGGAAGGAACAGATTATTTTAGCCCTGTACAACTTCCCTTTTTAAATATAGATTGAATCCAAGTAAATCAGTTTCTTTACAGTAAAACCTAAATAACTACAAAGCTCCAGTTTTTTTGAAGGATAGGGAATCCTCTTATAGAAGAGGTTTTCTGGCATCAGATGGTCTGTTAAAAAAAAATCTTCCTGGCCTACTTTACCTTTCCCCATACACATTATTTTTCAAATAAAAGACTGAGAACACTCTTCTGCATTTATAAGATACTACTATATTCAACAAACATTAAAGATGGCAAGTTAAAAAATAAAAAATGCTGGAAATKAGGTGTTTTAGTACTCCATCACTGTGGGAGCTGAATATCTTCCATACAAAATCAATATCAATAGCAAAAACCCTCACAGAGTTTATAGCATTTTCATTCTTATCTGCKTTGACATCAGAATTTTGCCTGTTCATTATTCGTTCAACTATGCTGTTTATGTGTATTGCTGATACAATCTTTAATTAGGTAATTACCCAGTATTTTTCAACACAATGCACAAGATGACTAGCACTCTCTTCATGAGTAACTAATCAATATTTCTTCTTATCCTCCTGTTTATTGTGTATTTCTGACCTTATTTATTCCAGTCTCTTCACTGAACAGAAAAATATTTATTTCTCAATAGAATTCTTTGTGATATTGCTGTCACCACAACAGAGCTCAAAGGTAAGTAATTCATCTTTGCAACATCCTCAGCAGATAAAAACTCTGGAGAATGAAGACCTAGAGAACAATTGTTCTCTGGTGGCATCTGAAAGTTGTTTTCTCCTGGCCATTCCTCTGGCCCATGCTTTTGGACTTCTACCAAAACCACAGAATGGGAAAGAAGTGGAGAAGTGGCACACATCTAGGTCACATTCAACTTGGATKTCATGGCTCTGGAACTGGCATGGGTTCTTGGGGTTTTGGGGTTTTGGGTTCTACAGTTTAAACTTGGCCAGAGACCAAAGGTCTGTAAGTGCCCTACACTTTTTGTGCACACATGTAGGAACAGACTTCTGTATCTTTTCCTGATTTCTTAACATTTCACCAAAGAAGCTCAGCTGAAGAACAACTCATACTGAAAGGGAAAGATGAAGATTGTGAAGGGATTCACTGGAGCCTGCCCAGATCTTCCCCTTGTAGACAATGGCTTCAGGCCCTAGATTTTCACACAAAAGAAATATGACATAACAATCATCAGTGTTTGAWGCAAGAACACTGTGTCCTTTGAAACCAAAGGCAGTTTAAGGCAGTCACAGGAAAATAAATTGTAGCTAAATGCATGCCACACTGAGCTCTGGAATATCAAAATGGAAACTATGAGAAAAACTGTGGTGCTGTAAAACGTCGTTATGTTTTAAAATGTTAACTTATTTATGAAATTTTAGGACACAAAGAAATAAAAGGACTTTTAAAAGACATTTTAAGTACTTTTCCATTGAGTAGAACCTACTGTGAAACAGATGAGGCACAAATATGTGTGCATGTCCTTCTTCCTACTGTTGACACAAAGAGCAGAATGCCCAGATAAAAGAACAAGTAATGGGAACAGACACTTTTCTCCTCTGCCCCTATAAATTTCCAGACTACCTTCACATCCTCTTACACAACTTTARGAAGACAAATTTCTTGGGGCAATGTCCCAAATACTAAGCATTTCTTCATTACCCAGAGCAACTGGGAAAGTAAAAAGTATTAATTAGATCTTCACGGAAATTTCAATACCTTTTCGTCAATGAGTCTGAGACTTTAAAATKGACATTGAGAGAAGTTTGAAAACTTTTCTAAAATGTGTACTGTCTCTTACTACCCTTGTTTCATTTTACTTTAACTTGGAAGTTCAAGATTGAAATTTCAGAAGGTAAGGTTTTCATGTTTCACATTTACTCTTTAGTGCTAGTTCTAAATGGTCAGCAAAAATTTTTATTCAGTTATCATCAATTTAAAACCTGGGGCAAGTAAAATACCCGCTAAAGAGGAATTTAGATCTTATTTTAGCAGCTCCAGCCACTGTGACACTCTCCTAGTATGAAAAAATTAGTTTCCCACTTAAACACCAAGAAGTACATCTTATTGATTTTCCACAGCAGAAGCAGAAGGAAATGAAGGTCTAGAAGGAAAATAAATGTTTCTGTGACCATGTACACTGCACACGGTACTTCCAGATTTTCAGACAATTGGCTTATATAGATCCACATCTCCACAGCATGTTAAACATGCAGCTTTCAGCTACAGRGATAAATAGAGGGGGTAGATGCAATGAAGTTACAGTTTATGCACAGGTTATCTTTAGTTTAGCGAGAAATCAACAAACTGCACATTTGAATTCTTATGCCCTGAATCTACTTTGGTGTGAAAACAAACCATTAGAAGTCAGTTTTCTTTCTCTTTATTCTCAGAACCTGACAGACTGAAGAAAATGAAAGACAGAAAATGTCAGGGTTTCTTTTCCCTTCCTTTTTCTTTTTCAATTTCTCTATAAGAGGAAAAATGAAAGCCCAATAAATATAGCTGGGGGAATGATGCCTGAGTTGTTGCAACACTGCACATATTCTTATAGCCTTCTAAATCGTAAAATGTTAACAGCAAAACTAAATCTTGACATGTTGATAGCTAAAACCATACTGCAATATGGCACATCAATTGCCTGTTATGTTTTTGAGGACCAAAAAATATTCTCTTCTGTACCATTAACATAAATCAAAGTGGTTAAATCACTTGAATACTCCAGGTACCTTTTTTTTCCCCTCATATRGCACAATGGTTGATGTCAGTGCTAGTGGCAGAGCAGGGAGCGAAGAAGAGGGGGAAGGGAAATCAGATAGGCTTTAGATTTGCAGAAGGCTTCGGTACACAAATCAAGCTCAATAAGCTTGTCAGATGAACATTTCACATTAAACAAAATAATAACCTGTCATATGATTTTAAACAGCTTCTTTTCTCTTTTTTTCTCCTTTTTTTTTCTGCCAGGCTTCAGAAGAGCAATGTGGGACTGTAGGTACAGCATCACAGCTGCATTTCTCAAACTCAGAGCAAATATTTGAAAGGCTTCATACCCTCGGTTYTTGCCAGATGATGATTATGACAGGAGGTAAAATAGGAGATTTTTGCAGAAGTTCAGCATGGGTGAATTATGGCTAGTTGAAAAGAAACAACAACAAAAAAATAAAATCTCTAGTTCTGCAAATCTGCAAAATTACGGTGCACAAGTAACATTTGACTCAGCAGAAATGTATCAATWGAATAAAATAAATAGAGGAAAAACAACCTAATTGGAATTTGGCTACTTTGAATGTTTGGAGGGCTCACTCTCATCCCTCAACGAACCAAGTTAGGACCTCAGCATCCTCTCTGCTAACCACCAGCAACTGCTTTATCTCAAAGCAGCTCTATCCAACCTCTAATAAACATTTAATTCTCTAATGGTGGCAAAGGTCATGCTGGAATTTCTCTGCTTGGAGAAGGAAGAGAGCTCATAAAATCTCAGAGTTCATTCMAGGTAATCTGTATATGAACTAGTTTTTCATGAGAAATTCTGTTTCATGAGCTGCTTCAATTTCAGACCACTAAAACTGTAATTAATGGTAATGGAGTGACTAGACCTCATTTGCCTGATGAGTGCACAGTCCACCTGATGCCCATTCTTATACTGGGGTTTGCTGCTGTGTTCAAACATGATTATACAGGTTAACAGCTGAGAGATCTGCGCTCATTCCTGATGTTGTTTATACAATCCTGGCTCTTGCTTTAGAGTCTCTGCCTCAGCCTTCCTGGCTGCAAAGGTGAAAAAAACTAAATTATGCAAAGTTTTGCGCATAGGGGAGTCCTAGCTGTATGTACATAGCATTAGCCAATCCATCCTCCAGTGTAATTAGGTTGCTTGTAGCTAATTCTCTTTGTATCATGATGTATTACAAAACTGTTATTAAAGACCATATTTCTGAATGCCTTTAAGAAATTAGGTTCTGGTTCTGTTCATACTGAATTTGATGGCAAATTTTCCATTAAATTCATTGGTTCAGGATCACAGCTTAATGAGCATAATTCTTTGAGTCTGCTCTTGGTATAACAAAGAGTTTTCATTACACTGTAGTCTTTGCTCATTGCAACATTCAGGATATAGTCAATATATCATTAAAGGAAACTCATTAAATGTGCAACTACATTCAGAGTAACTCAGATTAAGATTTTAGTATAAAAGAAACTAACAGAAAGAGTGTATGTTTGTAAATGAAAGAGAACTCAGATACAGAGCTATTTGTTTTGAAAGAGCACCTCAAGTCCTCAATCTCTCTTGTCTATAAATTGCATTCATAATCGACAGCTCATTAACAACTCATTATGGATACTGAATATTGCACAAACAGAGACAGTGGAGCAAAGGAGACAAAAAAATGAATTCATGAAAGGGAAAACAGGAAGATATTTTTCAGTTGAAGAGTATGTCTTCATTAATGGCATTTTCAGTCTCTTTTTTCTACATTTCAATCAGTACAAACAGATCTCTTGATAACCAGTACTTCTTAGTACCTGAGGAAAAATGCTGTACATAGATAATGGACCAGCTGTATAACCACGCAGTGCCTGTTTTCCACAGACTACAAGACTGAGGAACTACAAATTAGTAAAATTCTACTAAATTGGATATAAAGTAAATAGAAATTAATTAACTCTTTCGGTATCTTATGTGAAATGAACCCAGTAGCCTTCACAGCACAGYCTAGGAAATATTACTTCTTCCTTACACTGACAGTCCTCAGAAAGTTACAGTGACACGACACATTTCCATTTGACCTGAATCTTCATGCAGCCAGCTATCAAATGCATTTTAATTATTCTATTTCACAGGAAACAAAGTACCAAAGGAAAAATATTATTTTTCAAGTCTGTGGGATCACACTATCTTCCCCAGGGAAGAAGGGTAACACATCTTCCCTAAGTTTTAGTATAATTWTAAAGGTACTGCAAATACATTGGCGGCTTTGATTGCAGAACTCCACATTCATTTATCAGTACAATGGTATCAATAACTCCTGCAAGTCCACAACACCAATACTTCAGAATTAAAGCACTATCTAAGCAAGAGAAAAGCGTGAAATAGTTAAATCAAACACCTTTAAAAAATAAAGAAATTAGCACAGAAAATACTGTGCTCAGAAAAGTTTGTATTCCTATCTACAGGCAAAGAAATGGGAAATTTATAAGAATTATGCATTTTCAGTGTCTTAGAGATAATTTTTTATTTCACTACAKTTTATGGAAGGATTTATTAAGGAAAATAAGAGCTGATAAATTTCTTTTTTTCATCCTCTCAAGAGAAATCACAGAGCCTGATTTTGTTACACTCCAGAGGTGGAGCTTCTGTCCACAGAGAGCTCTGCAAGAAGTACTTCCTGAAGACATTCATAAACAACAAACTTGAGTGTGTTTCAGTTTTCCTCTGTGTATTTCTGAATGGATTTATCTTAGTAGAAAAAAGATTCTCCCAGGTTTGAAGAACTTCCTTGATTTTCCCTGTCAGATTTAGCTCCATGCTGACAGCAGCAAAGAACAAAAATTCCTATCTGAACACYGTCATGCCAAATGGAAAGAATAATACCTGTTCACAAGCTTCTGAAAGGCCCTTTAGCTTTCTGAGTAAAAGATGCAACATCCCTTCCCTAAAGCAAGTGCCAGGCCTGGTCAAAGACGATCCTAAGGACATCGTTCATGGAAAGACAAGAGGAGCTGAAGATCCCTCTGCACAGCTATCTGTGAAATCCGCTTAGTTTGAAGAAAGAAATGTTTGTGGAAATGCGAGAGTACTGTTTCGTAAAGAGATTTTGAGATCATTGAGACAAGGAGGAAGACTTCACTTTGCATTTTACCAATCTTATATCAAGGAATTGTGTATGTAGTGACAAAATTGACTTGAAGAGAATCATAGTTAAAGACAGAGCCACAGAGCTACAGGACTGGAAGATGAGCTATGGCTGATGGCATCTTTATTTCATGTACTTAAAATTGTGTAATAACATTATTTACCATGTCATTTCTCAGAAGTGTGACTGCCACTCAGATAATGGGAATAAGATGGCCAACACCACTGAAAATGTCCTCTGGTGATGGCTCAAGTACCTTTATGAAGGCTCCAAAGCAATTAATGGTTGTACCTACTACAACAAAAATTGCATTGCATTGCAGTCCATGTCACAGCATTAACACGCTGGGAAWCACAGGTGGAAAACTGTTGAAAAGCATACACATTATTATTTTCTTGATGGTAAGATGCACTTCAACATATTTTTTTTTAATGAGGGAAAGAAAGAAAAAAGGACAATTTTGTGTACTATGCTTAAACATCATTTATTTTAATGAATGGATATCACATTCTAATAAATAAGAAAATGGAGAAAAGTCAGTGGGAACTAAATCTTTGATGAGTATCCCAGTCTAGCCATCTAATGAATTGGAAAAGTTGGTTTTKGGGGTTTTTTTAAAGTCTTTTTTTATTAGGTTTCCAAATATTTATGGAAAATGTGGATAAGGATTTGCAACTTCAAAACATCATAAAACATTGGGTCCTGTCAAAAGGCCATGACAATAACTGTGYTTGTTGCTGGAAATGTTTATTGGTGAAATTCTCTGAGAAGTGCAACAGCAAAAAGTGGGTTTTATGCTTCTTAATAAATGAGAGCATTCATTTCCTTTATTTAAACACCCCAGAATTCCTCTGCTCACTCTGAAAACACTTTGAAAGCAGATTGTTGTGCAAACATTCATATTTTTTCTAGCAAAAATTAGGTTAGTACTTCTGTCCTAAATTGATCTTTTCAGTGATAACAGCAGCTAATAAGTTATTCTTACATATGTATTACAGGCTGAAGTTTAGAAAAACAATTTCAGTCTAAAATTAACATTGTTTTTTGAAAGAATTTTTTATTTTCAGGGGGCAATTTTTTTGCTGATACCTTCTGCAATGCACATAAAATCAACAGGGGAGGAAAAGGAAACCTAGGTACTTTGTATTCTGAATGGAAATTACCCATTTTTTTTCTCGAGCTTTCCAAAGCTATTTCAGTAGGGAATACCCAAAGACAATCCTTTTTGATCAGTGGTAAAGTAGGTGTCTCTTCAAAGTCTTTATATTTAGTGTAGTAGTTTTTTTCTGAAAGACAGATCATTGAGAAACACATAGTCATTACCAAGTGACATTAAATGGCCTTGTTATATGCTGGGTCAGATTATTTTTTTTTCTTCTGGCTTTAGAAATCTAAGCAAATTATAAATAAAGACAAATTTAAAATATGTATTCTAGTTTATTATTTTTACGGTCATCCTATGTTACAGTACAAACTGAAATTCCTTCATATTTTGCAGAGGCAGTGGACCTTGTAAGAGTAAAACATCAATAAGTTCTACCCTCAACTGTAACACAGTTTTGTAGTGGCTAATTTGTAACAATTTGAAACCGCACACTATATCATGGGTAAAAATAGGAAAATATTATCCAGATATTGCTTGTAGGTTTTCTTTTAAATACCGGGCAACTTCCGTTTTACAGAAAAGCCAACTTCTGATTCAGTTGCATTTCAGTTCAGTAATGAGTCTTTATGTTTAAAACTCTATCCTGAACGCTTAAATCAATGGAACCTTTTCATATCAGTGATTTTAAAAAAGAGTTTAGATTTTACATAGTGTACCAAAAAGCATATTGCCACACAATACTTTGTGGGGCACTTTTTGTGACAGAGGSAGAATGGAGAATGTCCAAGCAGAGGGAGCATCTCCAAAGCACACTGCTCAAAAAGCAATTCTTAAATTAGCAGAGGGCAGCTCAGTCATTATAACTGCATTAAAACACAGAGATAATGTCACACTATAGCTTAATACATCGGAAGATGACTTTTAAAGATGATCTGCTTCATCCCAAGAAATAGACAATTAGTTTTTAAACCACAGAAATGAGATATGAAACTAAGTCAATGATGTATCAAAACCTATAAGGAAATATGACACTATGCACCAAAATGTGAAGCCCTGATTACTTTCTGCAGCTATGCTCTTAGATCAAACTGGAAGTAAATAATTCACTGATGACTGTTAAAATATCTTATCATATTTACTGGCACAGCTGGGCAGATATATGTAGCAGGCAAGTGGGAATGAAAAGGGGAAATATAAATGCTCATAATATTTTAAATGTTCAAATCATTTATTGAAAAAAGAAGTAATGGTTTTGAAATTCAGAAAAAAAATATCTTCACATGCCCCATCCCTGAAGGAGGAAGAGGCTTGGCCTCTTTCACTTAATGTGTCACTGCAAAAGGTCATATCCATTCAGCTGGCTTTATGCCRCAAGCACTAGGCTCTGACAGTATCTGTCTCCATAGGCAGGTTTTCCTTCTCTGAACAAAGAGTTTTTTTGAAGGCCRCCTCTCCCACAAGTCCCTGTAAACAACGGTGTATTTTACTATCCTAGAGAAAGATGCAGTTTTTTAATTAACTACTTGAACTACCAGAAAACTACAATCCTTCAAGGGCTGAAATGATCTAGTGGGTCATCCTTTCTCTGACTTGTAGTATCACAAATAGAATGGTGAAATTGTCAAAAGCATCCAACTGAAACTACAATTGAAAGAGATGGGAAAGAAAACGGAAAAGTCAACATGCACCCATTTTGATCCCATCAGTGGAAGAAACTGCACAGAAAACTGTTCATATTCTGTTCAACTTGTATGGCTCTTCATTCCCTCAAAGACACGACCAAATTTATGATAATTTACAAAGTATCTAGATTTTTAACTTTTTGTGTGTTTTAATCAATCATTTCTTAATTTGGTAAGAAGAAATCAGAATTTTTGTTGCCATCATACTTGCAAATAAAAATGGAGAATTATTTTCCTCCAAGATGCATAATCTCTATTAAAACTTTTAAGGAGATTCATTTTGATATCATCAGCCTACACAATGATTGAACAGCTTCATATAATTATTTCTCTAAATTTGTGAAGGCCTCTATTCTCAAGTAACAGAATTTTTCCATTTTTATTACTATAGTACCATGACAGAATTAATGATAACAAGCCCTGTCAAGAGAACTTAGAGGGTTTTGYTGCTGTCGATAAAAGGAAGGAGACACCATTTAGAGGGAGGTTGAACCTTTTCAGAGATGGCAATCCTGCACAGCCTTTYGGGGCTGTCCAGATGGTGTCTGCCCAGTGAGGATAAAAGTGAGACTCCCACCCCCTGAAAGAATCTGTATTTCTCTTTCTACCTTATTCTACTTATAGTTCTTTCTTACTGAGACTCAGAAAGAACCCTGCTCTTCCTGGGGCAGAACAATACCTTCAGAGTTCCAAAATAATATTATAAAAACCAAACCCTTCAAATTAACAGTCAGTTTTGAAACATTTTTGATAAGCCTCYAAGTCTGGAAGAAGACATTCAGGGMGATTTTTGTGACCTTTCTGGGCAGACAAGAMAGCACAAGAGTTGACTACAGGATGGTCTTTTGGGAAAGACGATGACTAAATGTCAAGTTAGAAAGGGAAGAAAAAAGGCTTGTCTAGGGCTCCTTTTTTCAACTTATGACATAAGCAAAATGAGGGAGAGTAGACAGGTGGCTTCCCAAATGATACCTTCAAGCACTGCAGTTAAGGGACCAAAAAAAACATCACAAAATCCCCCCAAGCTCTATCTGAGAGAAACACTTCACAGAAAATATCCTCTTTCWCAGTTTAATTTCATCACAGTGTCACGCCGTGACTGAGACGTACTGCAAGGAAGAATTAAGTATGAGGTGTGCAAACAAAAYGCTTTCTTTGCAATTCTAAACCAGTTCTAGAATGGAAAAGGGCAAAGTTAGCATAATGCATCATCAGTAGAGCCTGAAGTTATTACAAAAAAAAAGAGGTGAAGGGGAAGAGAAACTGCACTTTTTCAACTAGTTATTTGTCTTTTAATTTTTTTAATTGTAGAAACTTAGGTTAACTGGGAAAAGAAAAAAAAAAATCAAAAAAATAAGTAACAAATAAACAGAAAAATAAAAGAGGAAAAAAAGCTACTGTATTAWTTTTTTCTAGTCCAGCAGGAGAAAGACAAGATTAGACAAAACCCTGGACTGATCATGGGGTTCCTCTATATGAGGAAAAATGAGCACTTGTGTCGATTAGTGATACAGAAAGAGAGAAGAAATAAATTGTGACCCAGGACTTCAAAGCTTGAAGTTCAAAGGTATTAGATGCCTCACTCCTATTTAAAGCAAGGTCAAGAGATTAAACACTTCAAGAATTTTATCTTGAGAGTCCAAAAGGAAGACTACATGCATTTGAGGTGAGAACAGATACATTTATTCTGAATGCACTCCCATTTATTTTTATTTGGCCAAGTACCAGACAGATGGGTCTTAATATTCAGCTTAATGATTCAGCTTCTCAAATYAGGGCTAAACCAGCAATTTTCAAGCTGCAGGGGTGTTAGTTGCTTGATTGTTACAGATACAATAGAGGTTCTTCAGTTCTTACACTGTCCTTTGAGATGGACATGGGTTTGGAAAAAGCTGGGGCCTAACTTTCCTAATGTTCTTTTCTTACATATCTTATTACATGCTCTTAAAAAACTTCCAATGACAGATTTTGCATTTAGTTGCAAATTTTTAGAGTATAAAGTTTCGAGACCCTTATTCTAGAATCCTATTTCTATTTTGAGAAAAGTCTTTTGCTCCCTGACAGAGGGTTTCGGGAAATCAGAGACTGATGATGATTCTCCACAGCCTCCAAAAAAGGATGTTCAAACTTTGGCTTTGGGCTCTGACACCAGGTCACATCTTGGACCTATCCCATGTGCCACTGATGGTTCCAGAGCAATCTCCACRTATTCTTCTGACTGAGAAAACACTCAACACCAGTGAAAGGTCTGGAATAAGGTGCTGATGTCCTAGGCCCATACTAAGCCAGATRCATAATAAAAGATACCTTGCTGTCTTGAACTCTCCCCATCTTCAGGGACTCTTGGATTTAGTAGCTGATGATTCAGCTGAACCTGACTGAGGAATGGAGAAAGAAATTATTTCAATAAATTAATTTTAATGGATCTGAAGGACGTGTTCTATTATCAAGTCATGCCATAGAGGAGATTCTGACAATATATATTCACACACAGCCCTTAAAAAAGCTTCAGCACCAAGAACCTCTCTTAGGGCTCCCACCATATGGCACTTAAAACCAAAAGAAAGGAAACAAAACATATCTGTAAAATGAATTTTACAGATTTGTTACTCCCAGCATTTCTCAATTCTTTTGCTATTCCATGTCATTGTTTGTACTTCAAGGTCTGTGGCCCTTCCTCTCTGTAAAGATGGTAAGACATTAATTCTAGGCAGACCACAGAACATTTGCCTTGTGAGGCAGTTAAATACTTTTTCAGATTAAACATTAATCATGAACTCTGACACTTATTTCAAGGGAAAAATACTTTTCCTTTTTCTTACACTTTCCTACTTCCTCCCTTCAAAGGAAAGAAAAATCTGCTTTCTGGTATATCATCCTGAAGTGAGTTATCTACTAAAGAATCTGCAATAACATTAAATATTAAGTTCTATCCCTATATGTTCCAGTTTTTATCCCTGTATGTTCCAGTTTAAACAATTATCTGCAGAGCAATTATCAAGAAAAGAAAAKCACATTTCCAGATTCAGTGAAACAAACTGTATAAACCAAAGTTAGCAAAATAAGATCRAATCTTCATTCTATAATAGTCAAAAAAAGAATGTCCCTTTGGACCACAAATATGAAAGTAAGACTGGAGTGAAATAGTTTGCCTTTTCTTTCACAAGCCTGTCTGCAGCCTTCTAGCAGTCAACTAATAATACAAATTTTAAAGCTAACTAAAAATAATTTTACTGCTGGGTTTTGAAATCCCTCATACATGTTAATGAGGTTTCAGCATTCTTTCTCTYTGTTGACACACACACACACAAAAGATTCTCTTAGTTGTCATTTTCAAAATCTATCTTGAGTCATTAAAAAAGGTGATTTGAAACTTGCCTGGGCCACACACCCACCCCTGCCTGCAGGGCAAGCATCTGATTCCAGGAGCATTCCATTAATGGGGAACAGGCAATCAATACTGGCTCCGAGGTGTTTACAGGTCATGCTTCAAAGAAAAAGTCAAGCAATATAATATCCTTAAATAAATAAAAATATTTAATCTTTTAAGACCACTGGAAATTACAGTTCTTCAAATATTTTTAAACCATGTAAGCAGAAGTCCAGCTATTCAGAAGAAAACCACCTACACTAACATATCTCCCAAATATTCTTTTTTAAGCACTGAACTGGGATGTGCTAGTTCGGGATCATTTGTTGTGCACATCAACTGTTGGCAGGAAGCCAAAGATTAGAGCATTTTACACATTTTTAAATAAATGTTTGTTCTTTTTTTGTTTGCCTAAATTAGAGGAAAGGATTTCCAGTAGAGAATAATCTGCTTTATTAAACTGAAAGAATTCTAGGATTGATTGCAACTACAGATAAACTGTACTGAAGTGCCTTTTCATACCTCTCRAGCACACTTTCCTGAGAAGAGGTTTGTTACCTTCAACTTTTTGTGGATAGAGCCATATGGTCCTACCACTCTCAGACTGGAAATCCTGGCGGCAATCTCTCATTTCCTACTCATGTTCAACTGACAGACCCAACTGTGTTTGTCATCAATATGCCTTTCCTTCCAAGAGCCTACGACAGCAGATRAATCGAAGTGACCCCAAGCCAGCTTTTCCAAAACAAAGCATTATTCACTCAAACACTGAGAAAAGGGCTTAAGCAAACAGAAGACCTTCACCTCAGCTTTCATCTTTCAGACCCTGCYTCAGTAAATTCAGCTTTATCCTGCTGCTTCCACCTGGAAGTTAGGTGGGAGTAGGTGAGCCTGTTTGTTTTGTTTCAGCTTGCTTATGTGCCCTCAGAGTCAGCCATCATCTCCCCCCTGTGCAGCTGCTGACAGCCCACTTAACCTCCCTTCTTCCCTTGAATTTGAAAAGTTTTAGTGTCCTGCTTGGACTTAAAATGGGCAAACTTGCTCACCAATTTGATGCCTGGCACAGGCAAGTTCCCATTCAGAGATTTTCTGTTAGTTTCCACGAGAACCTCAGATGTTTTCCTCAGAATCTATCATTATTTACTTTCATGTGGTTTTCTCTTTGCAGTCAGGAAAGAAAGTAATAATTAGGGAAAGTGAGGAGCATAAGGCATTTGATAAAACTGTGCATAGCTCCCAAAACTTCCAAAGCAGTAGAAAGAAACTTTAGTGGAGGTGACAGCCTCATTCCATGTCAGTTTCAGGGTTTCATTTGTCACAAGAAAATAGTATTTCCTTGTCCTCACTCTCTTAAAATGTATCTGTTAATTAGATTGTTTGACATAGTGCCATTTTTCACTCAATCTGCAACACAGGCATGTTTTTTTTCTGTGACTTCAGTAGTGATAGCTGTAACTAATAGATCTTAAGTGGTTTTTCTATAAAATAAAGAGTAAAATGTTTCTAAAAGTAAGTGGAGCTCATTTTTGAGATACAGGGTACCTTGACTCTTTCCAGGATAAAAAGAAGTGGAATTCACCCCTACCTACCAACATGTCTGAGCTTCAGCTGCTTGGAGCACCTCTTCACTCTTCTCCACACTGTGTTACACATAATAGGTTTCACCAGCCTAATCTGCTGGAGAATCCCAACAAAAGTACCAAGATTCTCATGTGAGCACTGGTTCACAATATGCTGGAGAAGGTGCATGGAAATAGAATATGGATGATGAGCAAGACTGYTGATTGCAGCATGATCCACCTTACACCCAGCATTTCTGACTGTTCAGAGATAGAAGGGTCGGTGGTTTGACATCGCAGGCTTTGTGTAATATTATATATATGTATATAATAATGCTATATTAGTTGCATTACAGGTCTTTGCTATTCAGACAAGAAGGGAGGACTTTGTCATCTTCCTAAATCTAAAATACTGCCCCTTTCTGCRTGTTTGCTGGCCTGTAAGTGCTAAATTGAAGTGTCTCACAGTCAGCAGGGGATTGGAGCTGTCTGGGTACACAAGCTTTCAATTTCCTTGGTTTTGTGAGGTTTTGTCAGATACAAAATGAGTTTGGCTGCTGTAAGCAGGTAGTTAAGRAAACACACATAGTTCAAAGAGTTTGAAAAGCAGCTAATACTTAATGCACAGCAAGCTTCAGTTTCTTTTATCATGTACATGCGTTTACTACATTCTACTGTGAAATATGTCCAAAGGAGAATTAGAAACAAATCTTTCTCACTGCTGTGTGTTGTTTGATTATCACAAGCCAGCACATTTTGTGGCCTTTCTCCCACTCTAGAACCACTTTCAGATACTAAAGAGAMCATAACTCTGGGGAATGCACTCTTCTAGTGGGCTTTCTGAGAGGAACACTAGTGATTAAGATTCCTTCAAGGCATCCAGTGAGAAAAGAGGAGCAGCAGAAACCAGCACTGCAAGCACCAGATCAGGCTGAGAAGGAATCTTGTTTGCAGACCCTCAGTCAGGAATGTGACTGCCCTAAAGAGATACTCCTTCCAAAATGCCCACMTGAGACTGATGCCCTGGCAGCTGCTCAGGAATTCAATGAGCACATTTTAACTGGCCTCCTTTGCAGCTCAGGTATGAGTGGTGTCAACATGCAGTGCACTGTCCTTGTGAAGGGCTGCATGATAAYATCAGTCTCCCCTGACAACACTCCTGAATGAAAGTGACCACAGGACATGATATTATTGCCCATGATTTGGGCAGCTTTGCTGTTGTACTTGGGTCATTTTGTTCTATCTTCAAATATTAAACAGAAAGGTCCCTCATGTTTGGTGTTCAGTGACAGGAAGGAAAAACATTCCGTTGGTTTACATTTGTGAATTCTACCTCATAATGGATAAAGGTTAGCTGCATCATTGTAAAATTATGTAAATTATGGACATTTCACAGAAAAAAATATTCTTAGCACTAGAGTTTAATGTCCAGATACTTGCACTGAGACAGTACTCTAGACTAATTTGTACATTTGATGTAAAGATTTTCAAAAGCTATATGTGGCATTTGTTTGTTTTCTTACTCAAACAGGCTTTTCCAGGAGAAACAGACAGCTTAAACGGTAAAGTCAAAAATAATTTTTATGGTTAAATAAAATATTATYGCTCTTATCATACAATGCACAGCGATT
>NW_026623368.1:624982-704730 GCF_030028575.1 Malurus melanocephalus
CCCACAAAAAACCTCACTGCATTTCTATTAGAATTTGGATGCCTACTTTCAAAGTGCTTCAAAATAGCATGGTGTCGTAAATATTCTTCGTGTGGAGAAAGTGGAATAGAGCTGTTAGAAACTGAGTGACTGAGTCTGTTCAATTGAGCACCAGAGACATAACAGGATTTGCACCCTTTCCATAAGTAATTTAATAAGTAATTTCCACCCTTTCCATTTAAGGTCTGACATTCCCAATTAGATATATTGATGTACTTTTCTGAATGAATTCTGAGACAAAACAGCAAAATACAAAACAAAAGAGAAAAAAAAAAAAAAAATGAATTCTGAGACAAAACATCAAAATACAAAACAAAAGAAAAAAAAAACACCAAAAAAAACAAACAAAAAACCCTCCAATACGTACTAATATTGTGGTTTTATCTTGCAAAAAACTGAAAGACTGAGAAAGTTCACAACAGTCTGTTCAAACCTTTTCATGAGATGCTTACTTTCTAAACATGCAGTTTCCTTAAGCGTCTTGAATTATAGATTCTTATCCTGAGCTTGCCATTAAACTTAACACTGTCAGGGCCCATTCCCTGGCCCTGAGGACAATTCTGGCTCTTCCTTTCATTCTGTAGTTTACTACACCATCCATGTTCTCTGCTAATTCCCAACACTGTCTCTAGAAGTTACCTGAGAGAGCACAAGGTGCCTGCCCTCAGAAACCCAAGAGTTTTCTTCAGACAATGAATCTGTGCAGAATATTTTCTGCCTGTGACTGGACCCAAATCTTAACCCCTTTCAGTGTAGTACAATAAGCCTAGACTGAAAGTTTGAGATCTGTTTTGCTTTGCTGGTGGTTSCACATTAAACCAAATCTCTTGTTCTTAAGTAGGAAAAGGTCTCATTAACCTTGTTAGATRTTTTCCTTTATGAATGCTATGAGTTTGCTGTAACAGCTGATCTGCWAGGAGACATTTTGGTACATTGTGAGCATTGAATTCCTCAGCTGTCCACATGGATTAGCTTGAGGGCACACTGATGCCTTCCCTATAGAGTGAGTGGAAACATTTAAAATACAATCCCTCTCCTGGGGAATTTGCCAGTGCTTCAGCTGTGCATAAAGCATATACCACATCAACATCTTCATGACTGTGTTACAGCTCAGTGGCAGTGGCTGTCTAAGCTGATGCTCAGRAATCCTCAGCCACAGGTTACCACATTTCCTGGGCTGTCCTGCTGGTGTGRTAACTCCCACACACATCATAAAAGAGGTGCTGATCATAGCAAGGAGGAACCTCTTACGGAGAAAGTGGCCCTGTGAGCTCACTCATGTGTTCGGTAGAGATCAGCCCGGAGAGGTCAGTGAAGCTAAATTTTAATCATTCCCACTTTTAGGGATGGGGTGTTGGGTCCCAGCTCTGGCATTTGCAAACACCAAGGGGCAMAATCAAAGTCTGCTTCAGTCTGAGATGACAGCAAATAATGACATCTCATCCTTCACAAATTTAGAACTGGTGAGCCTCCAGCTCAGATTCAAATAGTCAACATTTCCACTATGTCAGTCTGCAGAAGCACCTGAAAGACAGTGATAGTGAGGATGCAAAACAGCTTCAGTTCACCATGAAAAAGATTGTTCTCATACTTCTATATCTTTCTGGCTCCTCTACAGCTCAGACATTATGCTCTTGAAAATCCCAGGCCAAATTATAGCAACCCACTTCTCTCTAACACAAACTTTTCTAAGCATCTTCATTGGATCCTGTCAAGTATTTCACCTAAAATCTGTTTCCCAGAACGGACCAGCAGCCAAAGTCTGGTGCCAGTCTCTTAGATATCTTACAGAGCTTTGTTAGAGGCAGATGTAAAAAAATATCTGCCATAGGACACAGGATGAGAATGTTTTATATTCTATTTATACATAATCACCTTTGCATGTTGAGATAAAGTGAAGCCCTTGCTACCAGCTTCCTGAAAAAAAMCCATCAATCATCACAGTCCTTCAAGAGTGCTTATTGCTTTCTGGGCTGATATATCAAAGRGCTCGTGGTCTGAATCATCCAGCATTTACACTTCATTGTGTCATGTCCAGCTTCATCAGAGATGAACTTGCCTGGGGACAACATCTTCTAAAGAAATGTGGCATCTTTGCATTGCCAGTTCACTGTAGAGGATTAGCATGTCAAAACGAGAGTGATGAATAGTTATAGGTGAAAACTAGAGAAAATGCACATTCAAATGTCTTTGCAGTTAAGTTTTTCTGCCCCCAACCTAACCAAAATAGCTAAAGGCAAATGAAGGAGACTCTACCTATTTAATCATATGCAGAAATAGAAGTGTCAGTCTTAAGATATCAGTCATAAGAGAGGAACTCAGGCAGTAACTCAAATTTTAGCAGTCCTACTGGGAGCTCAAGTAGATAACAGAGCAGTCTATTCTGAATTTAAAATCTATGACTATTACTGAAAACAAACATATCTGGTATTTCATCATCTAYATTCCAAACTATATAAACAGCATGTTAGGAACTAATAGCTGAGTTCCTTCTGGAAAGAGTTTACACAGTTCACATGGAAACAGAATGAAGGCCGTTCATTCAAAAGCAGAACTTGCATTTGTTCGCATATATTAACAATGAMTTTGTAAAACACAGAGGGTTTATATGTGATTTTTAATGTGTAACAGTCATGTGTCTGCTTTTGAAAAAAAGGTCATGAAATAAGGTTAAAAATTGAATCATGATTATTTAACAAATGAAATGTGAACTTCAGTAGTTTCAAATGTGCACAAATATCTGAATAATAATAATAATAATAATAATAATAATAATAATAATAATACAGAAAGACTGTATAGTGAATAAAAGAGAAAGGTCATATTTATTGCTGAGCTGAACTGTCACCAGATAACTGTAAACTTTCATCACAACTGTCCTAAATATGGTACCTCTTTGAAACATATCACAAGCCTGGTTCCAGATATTTCTAGTCTATTTCTAGTTTATTTCCCTTTTAACTGTCAGTTTGTTGCAAAAGCTGAAAGAACCATCCCCTAAAGTCTTTTCCTTTTACTATCAGATACATAAATGACAAGTAGCCTGAGGCTTAATATTTTTCAAGCTTTTAAATATCTTTTTCCGCAATGTAGAATGAGCGTGTGTCATTTCTGCAGCAATTCAAAAGCAAATGGTCCCAAGTTCAAACTGTGACTTTTTAGATTAGATCTGTCGAATGAAAATTTGTTGAGTTGAAATGGAATTCATTTGCTGTAGATGACAATTCAAACTGACAGAAATAAGGATTCATTTACAAAGGAAAAACAAATTCTAGGGATCCAAAAATCCCAAACGTGGCAATGTGTAAAGTGAAAGGTCTTTATTTACAGCCCATACACCTGACTATTTTGTTCAGTCACAAAGTATCACAGGGATTATCCAAAAAGCAATCAGACAGGTGGACTGCTCTACTTCTTAATGCTAGTTTCTTTTTTTTAAAGTACACCATCAGTCAGCAGAGAGAGAACAGAAACACAGAGCCAAGAACGAAACAACCATTAAGGGTCAGCTATAATACATGAGCAGCTCCTTCTCAAATTCATGGCTTTATTTCTGTGGTCAGTGTTTTGAGCACCAGTCATGAATTAATAAACATCGATGGCTCCAGCTGCCTCACAACACAGATCTTYCTGCAGTATTTAACTGACTTAGGAGACATGGTAGAGAACATATAATGGTTTCCAATAAATGGACACGAGCAAGGACAACTGTGTTCTTCTGTTAATTAAATGTTAGAGGACAGTGAATAATTTAACATGAAGTATTTGTTTGACAGCTCTGTTCTTTTACTGATTGCCTTCTTGAGAACAGTTATGTCCTCCTAAAATTCATTTTGTTTCAAAGGGTGGAATGACCATGAATAATTCAGTCCATTCATTCATTATGTTACTACTGAAATATGAATTATCTTTTCTCAAGTTTATTTGTTGGGTYAAGGCAAATGGAATAAGTGTGCAACTTCTTTCCATATAAAAGTTTTTGTGCATTAAAATTTTAGGCACAAATGTCTTGAGACATATTGAGCATAGGATTTTAAGTATACAACACTATAGAATTGAAAACTTTGAAAGCAGGAGAATTACCAAAAATTTACAATCAGCTTGGAAAAATCAGCCATCTATAACAAAAATTATATCTTACAGTGTATAAGATTCTGAAAATTGCCAAGATTATTAAGTATTTTCTCACTTTTTATAGCCTGCGTACCTGCTTATTTTGCATTCCTGCTGGATATCCAGTTTTCCCTTGCTGTTTTGATGTACTTGGCACCACACAGAAGCTGTGAGAGGAAAATAAATAGCATGTTTTAAAAATGGGCTTTTGTGACTGTAATACTAAAAAAAATCATCAGGGCAGGTCAAGTACTTCTTAATTTGCTCAGTTAACCATATCGCTGTGAGAATAGCTATTCTAATAATATCATAGGTACTGTTGTAACCCAGGCCACTGAAAACTAAATTACATGGTTGAACCTCAGAAAAACATGCAGCTAAATGTTTCCAGTGGTTTCCCATGCTTATGCCACCAGCTAAAAGTATACTGAGATATGTGCTCATGTAATCTTAAGGCAAAGCGTTATTTATATTTCCACACTGACCAGTGTGATACTCACTGATACACACTAATTGCACTACTACATGTTAAAAATTACATCTAAATACCCAGTCAGCACTTATAAGGTTAATAATAGACTAAGATCTTTAAATCACATGTAGGATAATGAAGTAGGGGACCAYAGTCTGTTCTGCAGTGACAAGTCAAGTGCAAATACTTAAATAAGTGTGCACCCAATGGCTTCTCAAAAATTATAATTAGAAGTTGTAAGGTGAACATAAATATTGTATACAATCATCTGACTGACAACAGCACGAACCAGCAGGAAGCATCTTAGTCCAATAGACCTCTACTTCCTCTGTTTGAAAAACAGATTTGAGCCTAATACAAAAGATTTCTGAAAACTTTTACATGGACTGCTGTTACAAATGTCAAGGTATTTATACAGCAGCACCTGCTTGTGCTACCAGAGTTAGAGAAAATATCAAATTTTCCTGGCTTAGGCCCCCAYGCACAGGGTTTTTATGGTGATCACAGAACCAGGCTRAAGGCTCAAACCTGACAAAGTATGKCTCAAGTATTTCTGAGAKAGATTTTCTAATCTCTTAGATTCTAATATTTCCTAATGCARAGGGCATTCAGACACTGGTGGATCCTGGTAAGAGTTGCACAAATAACCACCCTTTTTGCGTATGCAAGTCTCTATCTCAGCTGCTTTCCCTCACGCTTTCTCTCTTTCATTCCTTAAGAGCAGAATATTAATTTAAAAAACCTGACAACAACAACAGCAAAACAGGTAAGCAAGCAAGAATAAWTTTTTGTTGTTTTCTGTGTGTTTGTTTCAGTATAAGCTCACATAGCTTGTATTTTTAATAGTCTTAGTATTTTCTTCACCTTTCTTTTTCTGGAATGAGGATTGAATAATGGAATTGAAGGTCAATTCAAAAAATGGGAAAATTTGTTGGCTAAGAAGTATTCTAGTGACTTAGAAGCAACTCAGGATATGGACGGTGACTCATTTTGAGTAAGTGCATGCATTAGTGGCATGGATACGCGCAACACAGCAGTGAAACTGCTGTAAAGGCTGATGTTTAAACAGAATCAAAAACCTGTGAGGAAGACACRTGGAGGTAGGAACAAGGGGCTGGTAAACAGTGGAGAGTTCATGATTCTTTTTTCTCTTCCTTTCCTTTTCATGAAAATTTGTAAACACAGATGAAGACACAAACCTTAGAACTTGAAAGTTCTCTCCCATAATATGGACTTCATTTTTTATTGAGATAGATGACAGATAGATAGATAGATAGATAGATAGATAGATAGATAGATAGATAGATAGATCGATCATCTGGATACAGTTATATAAGCAAGAACTCTTCTAATCTTTATAAATATAATACTTGAATGATTTCACTGTCTTTGCTGACTTGGATTTACAACTTCAAATAAACAGAGCAAGGCTCAATACAAAAAAGTTACTTCAGTAGTGTTTTATAAATAAAACTTCTTGCTACATGTTTTTCCTTTCAGTAAAGAGTTTTAGTCTTCCTTTTATTATTTTTTCTTTGTAAAATACTGMTATTTACATATATCAAAAATATTTTCCATGCAGGACCATGTATCAGCTTCACCAGAGACCAGATACAATTTGGAAGTTATGTTGACCACTTGCTTGAGGCCAACACTTCATCTTGTCTTGTGTTAAGTTATTTGAAAAAAAATAAGGGACCTGGTTAGAATTCTGTGTTTCAGAGCATGCAATATATGGCATTAAAGGATTTCAGTAACAGCAAAGTGAGGCTACTTAGATGTAAGTAAGAACCATTTTCATGTATTTACTGGTGGCAAAATGTGAATACCTAAAAGGCCTCTGTGTSACACTGGGCTTACTGGGCTGGTGACCGAGAAACAGCAGTGTAAGGCTTTACTATCTAGACGAAGTAGACAGATAAGGGGTGAAAAAGACCAGAGGACAGAAAGGTGCCTCCCATCAGGGAGTTGGAATGTACAGCTCATGACAAGCAGGTCTGTAGGCTCCCTAGGTACTTAGCTGACTGTCAAAGGATAGAGCAGCTGCTCAGCATATGGCCTGATGCTTCCAGAAGTGCCTAGGAATGAGCCTCCTGCTTCTCCTGTGTGATCCAGAAAAAGGACACCTGGGAGAAATCTTTAACAGGCAGTAGCCTTCCTGCAGGGTTACACAAGGGGTTGACAATAGAAATGGTCYAATCAGCTCAACTGTCTCCTGTGCTCTGTCTAAAAGTAAGTAGAAGAAAATAGCAACTGAAGAGACCTAAATATAATAGGTATTTCTGAAGTAGACCTGTCTGTCCCAAGTCCAAAGAAATAAAATGGCTTTTTTCTAATATATGCAAAAGAGAAATTATAGTTGAATCAGGCTAAGAATGGGATTGAATGTGGATATAAAAGTATCTTGGGAACAGGAGTGGGGAGCAGACAGTGCTCAAATAGAAAAGGATTGAAATGATGGGACAGAATAATTCATATTTAGAAAGCAYTGACAAGCTAGTCCGTTCTTCCTGAAGCAGCTCACATCTCAGTCTGCCTGCGGCAGAGGGGGCCTAAGTCTCCTCATTCCTCTACTGTCAGCAACATGACAGTAGAAACCCACTAGAAAAAGCAGAAAAAGCAAAACAAAACAAAACAAAACAAAAAAAAAAAAAAACCCAACAATTTATCTTTTAGTTTTGGAGATAAACTGGAGCTATATATTGGACAGACCCTCTCCTCATTCATTGACAATGTCAAAGACAACGATGTCAAATGCCAATACAAAAGCTAATAGGATTTTAAAACCTTTCTTCTGTATCAGGAGACAAGAAACAGAAGTTGAGATAAAAGAATATAAACCCTTTAAAACTGTAACAGTGGGTGACCATAGCTACTTTTATATAAACCATTCACACACCATGTCAAAAATGAGGTGTGGAAAAGCAATTTTTCGGTTTTATATGAGTTGAATAGTTCTGGCAGCTTTAGCAAATTCAAGAAGAAAACCTCATCCTAAGTAACACCTAAGGAATTTGATTAAAATTTGGATTGAACATTAAGCACAGTGACCAAGATGTACCTCTCACAACACTGTAGTACAGAATGGGTGCTATAAAATCAGGAGGTGTGCACATACCATCCCACTTTTACATCTTCATTAGATGTGCTTTTTCAGTCCTGAAGTCAGTTTCTGGGTCTCTGTAAACAACTCAGACTGTGTGTATGCCCATGTTTTCCCTTCACAAGTGGGATTTAATTTTGTAGGCCCCTACTAATTCATCACAAGGGGAGATAGAAGGAGAACCACGATTACCCTTTTTTTTTTTTTTAAATGACAGCCTGAAAGAGACTTTGAAAAAAAACTCCCTGAACAAAACAGACTAACAGATGACCCTTGTATGGCAGCAGGGTAAACTGAGGGACATTTAAGATGCAAGAGCAAGTAGGTAGAGGGAACTAGTGGGAATGGTGGAAGAGGTTTCACAATCATGTGGGGTTTYGAGAAAATGAAAATTCATAGCCAGGATCAGCACCGGACCTCTCTGGAGACCTGAGAAGAAATAAATTCTATGGATCTGAGAGACTGTTGTTTTGCCTGCACTGCCAATTTGTTTCCCTGCAGCTGTGTGTCTTCAACCAAGGACAATTCCTGCTGGAGATGAGACCTTTGATAACTTGTGTCTAACTTCTGATTCAGGTGGGAGACCATAACTGTGCTGTGCAGGTAGCTGAGAGAACTGCAAAAAAATCTTTGTTCTCCATGACTGCATCCTGCTTAAGCTCTTGAAGGCTATTAAGTGTACTTGGAAACAGTGATTTATGTGAGTCATACAGATATGACGACCAAGGAGAATCAAGTTCAAAAAGCT
This sequence comes from Malurus melanocephalus, assembly GCF_030028575.1. Lineage (NCBI taxonomy): Eukaryota > Metazoa > Chordata > Aves > Passeriformes > Maluridae > Malurus > Malurus melanocephalus. Next base: position 633,458 of record NW_026623368.1, read on the forward strand.
CCCTCCCAGCTCAGAAACTAAAATTTGCTCAGTCTATTTTGTCTTATTTTCTAGTGGCTTTTTCCCTTTTTGTTTGTAAACTTGCAGAGGAATRTCATATCATGTCACAACTGCTAAGAGGAAAACAAAATCTTCAAAAACAATGATGGTAAAACTCAAATTCAAATTATATTTATTGTAGTGGGATGCTAATGAACAATGCCTTCAGTCCTGAACAAAAGCCAGCAGAAAATTAAAATCACCCATTTAAAGAATAGAGCTATACATTCTTAATGCACACAAAGTTGGTGAATCAACGGTTGAAATAGGAGAGGRCAAAATAGAAAGCATTTGTAGATAAGAAAGCAAAACCTAATGGATATTTTCAGTAAGCCTAAAAGCTCTGTTACCACTATAGTGCAAAGATAATGGTTTCTACCTCTACAATTCCTTGAAAAGATTGTTTKGCCAATATATAGTATAAAAGAAACAAAGACTAATAATTGCTTGTCAGCACTGATGAAGCATGACAGGCATCAGCCATGGGAAGGGGGAAAGCCACTTCACTGCTGCATCCGACGGTAACAGGCTGCGCRCAGTTTATCCTGTTCACCTATGGAACTGGGTCACGGCTGCAAAGAAAGGACATCTCAAGGTCAGCTTCAGCAAGCTGTTTATGTCTGCCTCCTTTAAATGCATTCAGGGATTCTCAGTCACTGAGATAATTTAAAATTGAACAGAAATGGTGTTGCAAATCGTGATAGATCTAGGTTCTGCTCACAGATCCGGTCCAAGTGAAGTTAACAAAAGGTGCAACAAAATTTTTTTTCCAGGAAAAAGCGTACATCTCAGAACCTTACATCACAGAGGGATATCTAAATATAGGCTAATTACATAAAATGATATGCAGCATACAAATTCAAATTGTGTAGTGGAGGCAAAGAAGGAAGGAGTCACCAGATGAAACCTCATTATAAAAAAGTATGCACAKTGAAAGATAAATCATAGTTTATGAACATCTTTTGTTAACTAAATTAAATCATAGCAAACTTGAAAAAGAAAAGCTGATAATGTTATAACTCTTTTTCTTGCTGTCATTTGAATCAAGCCTCTCAAGTACAGCTTCTTAAGGATTGACTTCTCTTGGAATTCACAAAGGCCTATTTTTGGAGGGGTTTTTTAGTATATTTGTGTTTCCATAATAATAAGGCTTTTAACCTTTTCAAAACTCTTTGAATAAAAATTTCAAAAGACACTTTGGTTTTAGGAACTCAACCTGGAGTACCTCACAAAAGTCAGACTGTCAAAAGCTGGTGCTCTTTAAATTCTGAAATCCAGGATTCAATTAGACCTCAAGATCCTCACAGTCTTTAAGTGATGGTCTGCCCTAAGAAGTGGCACAGCAACACTACATCCATTAAAATATATAGGAGACAAATAATCAAAATTTTACCTAGATATTTAGGCCATAATGTTAATTGCTATTTTGTTTTATTTAGGGAAAAAAAACCCTTTAGATATTACATTTTAAATATATGCAAACACATTATTAATTTTGAGATGGTTCCTATATTTTTAATCACAATTTTTTAAGGCTAATTGTCTTCTCAGTCATTTGGGTCTGCAGACTCATTTTACTGTAAAAATTCTGCAGTTTTTTTCCCTGCAATATGAGCAAATATGTCCCTGAGGAAATATGGCAAAAGTTCAGTAAGTTTATCAGAGGCAAGGCTCTTCCACTTTAACTGTAAGAAATGTGTTTGCCAATGCAAATACTAGAATGTACTACTGAACAAAATTCATAACAAGGTTATAGAAAACAAACAGTGGTTTTACATAGCAGGATTTCTGTGAAGAAAGAAAAAAGTTACACAATTTTATATTCAAATTCCAGAGCAAGGAAATCTGCAGTTAATCARCTTTATTCCCCTGGTAAGTATTTTGCTACAGACCATGGAATTGCTCTAGAGAGGTTCACAGATGCAGAGACTAGGTGCCTCAGAGGAATATGCCAAACTACCAAGACTTGCACCTCTAAATTAACAGCAGAACACAACACAAGAAAGAAATAGATGATATTCTGAAAGCAGCATAACGTTTTCTTTAATTCATCACTAGAATCTATAAAAATATTTTTAAAGGAATCTTTTAATATCRTGTGTGTCCAGGGCCAGTGTTAGTGATGCTTGAATTCTTTTATTATGTGTCAGAAGTCCAATCATTACTACTTCATGACAGTTTCAGATTTGTGTATGGAAAGAACTTAGAAAATGAAATATCACCCCAGAAAATTTCCTTCTCAGCAAGACTTCAGACAAATTAATGGATTAGTGAGGGGAAATTTACATCACATTCCCTTAAACAACAGAGCATCAGTAGACGTCTTCAGTTCCCAAGGCTATCAAGTCAACAGCTTTCATCATTTTAATACCTTCCCAAAAAACTCATAAGACAAAGTACATTCTCAGGAAATCTAGATTCATACAAATCAATRAAAGATAAATCAATGAGCCAAATAACATAATAAGCTACCATGAGAACAGCACTATCTGAACCCATAAAAGAATAAACCTTCAATTCTTTATGCCATACAAACCTTTTGGTAAGTRSAGCTTTTTAACAACTATCTAACTAGAAAGTTTTCTTTTAAGATGTACATATATTTGCTTTCTGACATGGAGTAGTCTATTATAATCAATGTTTAAGTTTTCTGGGATTAGATTTTAAGAACACTACTTTGAAAATATGTGTCCTTCACTGTAAGATTTACAACAAGGGATACTTGGGATTCATTTAATTAGATGATTCTGCCAAACAGAGGTGTAGGTATGTCTTTAAAATCTTTTTCTTACTTATTTCTGTGTATTACCTCATTTTGTGGATGAGTGGTTGTTAGCTTAAAGGAAGAGAAAATAGCAGCACTGTATTCCCATTCTTATTACCGGTCACTATGTCCTTCTAAAATGCAGATTTTTTTCTTTGTTGCCATAATCTCCATAGAAGATATAATGCAGACAGAATAATTACAGTGTGAGATGGGGAAAGTGTGTCCTTTTTAGCTAACATCTTGAGGGKTACATTTTCTTCCTCTTATTTTTGAGCAATATATGTGGCTTTATCACATTTGCTGCAGGCAGTTCCCAAAGGATTTTCAGGAGAACTCCTCCTCCTGTAAATAGGCCAATTCGCTTGCAAGTATGTATTCTAGAAAAGAATAAATATATAAAACTTGAAGGTGGCTGTTACCATGCTCTGGCTGCACCTTGCACTTCACACCTTGTCTACACTAAGGATGTTTTAGGGGAAGTTTCACACCTAGGCTAGAAAACCTAGTTTGACTTCTGTCAGCATTTTAGCACCATATTGATTAGACTTGCACAAACAGTTCTTGAAACACTGACAGAATATGGTGCTACAGATACCTTCTACGTCCAAACAGTGAAATCAAATTAACATTAGGAAGAAAAAAATCCTGTTTCTAAACTTTCTAACTGAAAAAAATATTATAACAGCTCCTGCAGGATTGTGGCTTATGTACATATATACTCATTCATTCAATTCAGTACTTATGAAGGATGAACCCTTTGCTTTGCTTTTAAGGTAAATGGAGTGTGTTATGAAGCAAACCAATAAATACTGATCCTGTATTTTCTTTTTTTAATGGGATTAGTTCAGAGGATTGTGTAGTGCAATGAGTAAGGAGACTGGGAGTGGGAAAAAAAAAAGCAGATGAGAATGGGTGACATTTTGGGAGGAGTATTTTAGTGGAAAATAAGCTACTTCATACCACTTATCTGTATGATTCCCCATCATTCTGTTTGTATCTGCACTCTCAAAAGTACTACCAGGAATGAAAAGGTTTCAGTGCCACTCTACAGTCATGTGCATTTGACTTATACCCTACATTTTTTAGGGTGTCCAGATGCTTAGCTGGGGCACTCTTAAAGTGGCTCATAGGTTCCACTAACTCCAGTGATCATGGCTCCAGCTTTCCCCTGGATCTGTCAGGGTGAATCAGCACTGTTATCAGAAAACATTGTGCCTCTCTTCTATTGGTCTTAAAATGCTTCATCTGGTTTTATCACACATTAGTACCACTAAAGCTATTGCAATGCAAACCCAGAGGGAGGCTTGTGCAGTGTTGTGGGAAACCACTGAAAYAGAAACAAAGTTTTATTAAATTGCTATCCATCAGGTAACTAACTATGTATAGTTTGGTCATACCTTGGGTTGCAGTCTACAATTTCAAAGTTGTTCATCAAGGGAACYCTGAAAACATCCTCTCCAATGAATTTGGCCCTCTGAGATGCCCTTCCTGACATCTTCTTACAAACACACAGAAATGAAACATTAGCGTCATGGTAGGTACTTGCTAAATCTGATGCTAAATCTGCCCATCAGAAAATCACAGCCAGTACTTCAAGCTTCATCACAAGATGCTGCAATGGATTTGAAGTGTAGAAGGTGAACTTCCCCCTGTCCTAAGTGTTCTCCACAGTGAAAGCAACAGGGGTATCCTGGAGGCAGACACAGACTCTCCACACACAAGACGCCCAGAGGCAGCCAYAGCAATGCCCTCCTACCCATGGAGGTCCCCAGGAGATGGCTTTGCAAACCCCATGYTTTGAGGTTTCATATCTGCCTAATGCACTATGGTTTTTGAACAATTTTGAACATGGATGAGCCCAGGGACTGAACCCAGTCCATATGTAAAAGGATAAAGGAGCTTTTACAGCAAGGCACAAATACTGTGATATCACAAGGCCCTGTATTACTGAAATATGTAGGATATTGAGGAGAACACTCTAAGGGTTCAAGGTCAGTTTTCCATCAAGCGAAGTAGTCACCAATATAAATCCCAGTCAAGTCCGATTTTGCAGTTAACAGTATTAGTATGTGACATTCCTCATCTGAAAAAGTCACCCATGAGCTGTGTGCTCACAACCCATGCCCCACATCAGTGGCATGTGGTGGGAACAAACACGTGGATTCTGCCTGCGTCCAGAACTGAGGGGGGAAAAAACCCAACCCTTAAGTGACCTGTGCCAATGTACTACACACTGTGTGCTAATAATCTCAGCCTCTCAACAGCTTTGAGAGGTTCAGCACTCGTAATGCCCTCRTGTAGCCTTTTCCCATTCGACTCAGGGTACAGGGCAGGTTTGCACCTACCGAGAGCACACAGTGTAAGTAGTCTGTAGGAGGACTCTATAACGAGGATTATTTAACATCCCCCACGATGACCAGATTCCACTCCTGGAAAAACAAAGGATTTAAGGACATGACGATCCCCTAACTCAAGTAGTGGAAGTGAAATAAGAATGTGCTGGGACGGATGGAGAGCAGCAGCTGTAGAGTCGCTGATTGATTGGTGTGGGAGTGGCTCCTATACAAAACTGACATTGATCTATCTTTTAATCTAGCAGCACAACAACAAATCTTAAGGCAATCAATTCTAATGGTATTAATAGTCTCATTCAAATTATTCAATTTCTCCCTTAATTTGGGAGGCTGGCTTCATATTTCCTTGGCAGATTTGTCAAATAAATATTGCTGTTTCTTTGTGAGCAGCTTTCCTTACTGCTCCATTTCCTAAACATTCTTGCTTCTTTAAAGAGTGTTATAATTTCCTCCCAGGACTGAAAAATTAATAATTCATTCATTTGCTGCTTGTTGTGATAATCTTTCTTCTTTGTATAAATCATTTCCATGTTGCCTTGGTTTTCCTTTTAGCAAACTACAGGCGGATTCAACATATCTTAATCCGATATAAAGTCTGATCAGTTTAGATAATCTTTGTGACTCCTGAGTCAYGACTGGACAGAGGTCAGGACTCTTCATTCTAGTAATTGCCCTTCCTTCATCTATAATTTTCTCTCTTGAATAAACCATCAGTTCAACTTTTTTTTTTTTTYCCCCCATTCATTTCAGACCTCACCCAGTGGCCACAGGAATCAATGKGAGATTTTATTGTGAGAACAATAAGCACTATAAGCACTGAGCAAAATTTTTATCACTTTCAAGTGTATTGAACTGGGTGAGAAGAGCAAATGGAGCAGGGCTGGAATGAACTGCTTCGAGACAGAAAGCAATAACTTGAGCAGCAAGCTCACAGAGCTCATAGCCCTGCAAGCATATGATCATCTTCCACAGCTGCTTAAGTCTCTGGAATAAGTAAATAAATAATAAATACATGAACAGAAGCCAAATTGCAGTATTCCTGTAACCAATAGCCATGAAGCAGTACAGTAATATTATTTTCCATTTTAATTTGGTTCTAACTAAAATATGAACATAAATATGTGTAAACACCATATGTAAACCCCATATATTCCTGCTATTAAGGGATTACATTTTTATTTAAGGGAATACAGTTAAGGGAATGCAATTAAGTAAATACATCTTCAGTTTAAAAGAACTTCCTAATTTCAGAAAATTCAAACACTTTGAGAATAGACATCTCTGCTGGAAGTAGGAAGATTGAATTTTATTTTTCTCTCTTTCTTCATATGGTTTTCCATATGGATTTTCTATTGACCGTTTCTCAAGTCAGGTTTGGTGCATTTTAGATGTGACACAGTAAGACAGTCCTTACACACTCGCAGTGGGAGTTCCTGCAGAACAGRCCATGCTGGCCTCATACATCTAAGTGACTGGTTGTCAGGTAGATTTGGGAATGTTGACCACATATCTGTCCTTTAGGCATCCATACTTCATCTTTAACTTTGGGATTTATGTCAAATAATTTAAAACCTCTAAAAAAGCTGGCCTCCACCCTAACATTGTTGAATCACTTTCCAAAAAGGTTTATCATCTCTGTCTATTGCAGAAAAAGCCAGCCACTTAGAACTCAGCTTCAGCCACCGGGCCAAGAGTGTGACCATCTGTGTGAAACTCTGCTGTGTAGACATGGCCCAGCCAACTTTGACCTATAGCTGTCAACATTAATGTCTAAGTAAAAATTACTATGAAATTGTACAGATTAAGAGAGCACAGAGTTGAGCAATAAGGCTATGATCATAAGAACCTATGAACTCAGTTTCAGAACAGAAACATTGGTATGAAAAGCTATAAAACTTTCATGGAAAAAATGGAGAGTAAAATGAAAGTGGTTTAGCAAGACTGAGGATAAACTGTTTCCACAGAGTAATGGAGGTCAATGCTTTTCCCAGCTGCCTTACCAAAAAAGATTCCTGAAATATCTGCACCAGAGTGGTAAAATTAAAAGTGTTTAACTTAGCAGCATTTTGTCTTGGCCTTTGATAGCCATGTTAGTCAGTAAGAAATTGCTTCTTATGTACACAGAAAGAGTGCACATGGATCAGYGTGCAAGTCTTCACACAATGTTGCCTAAAAGAAAGGTCTAAAAACTCACTAAAGGAAGTGATTCAGACCACTAAACATAGGTACCAGCATCATTTTAGGTGTTTAAATGGTCCGATAAGCCCACAAATATACCTTATTCTGGCAGATGAAGATGCAAGACCTTCCGGACTACCCTGCTGAATAGGGCAGGGTAGAGCATAGAGTATACCATTAAGGACTTATTGTAGTGTCTTGAATCAAACCCTTATAACCTTACAAACCAGACAAGAATACTGGGCAGTGAACTGCAGTAATCATTAAATGAGGAAGTAATTAATTTCCCTAAAAGCTGTATGTCTGTATGTCCTTCAGTTTTTCAAAAGAGCTCCTTTACCCATCTTAATAAGATTTTGAGCACAGATCTCACATGTACATGCAATCACTAATTATGAGTAATTTAGTAGCACCAGAAAGCCTTCATCATGATTCTGGAGTCTTATGGTGTGCTTAGTAAAACATAAAGGACAAAAGGAGCATTTCCCAAAGACCTTAAAATGTAAACACAAGTTTCTYCCAGGAATCTGTTGGACCAGCAGTCTCTTTCTTTTATCACTTTTTGTTAAGAAAAGACATGGAAAAAGAGATGAGAAAGCTCATATTGCACTGTGAGAGAAACAGAAGACAGTAGAACTTAAAAATGCAGAAGAGAAAAGCTTAGGAGGAGATAAAAGGGGTAAATTAAAAGAAAAGAGAAATATHGACACAATCTCCTAATAGGAAAGAACAGAAGAAATCCTTTTACAATTAAGCCATCCCCAAGGAAAACAGAAGAGGTTTTCTTGAGAATGCCAGAGAAAAAAAATACTGTTCTTTTCTCTTTAAGATATTGCAGGGAGAGAAATTCCTCTGCCATAATTTAGTTAATGTATGAGAAAGGAGATAACCCTATCAAAAAAACATCAGTAGGACAGAGACCTTATGGAAAATCACTGCAGAACTTATGCTGGAAGAAGATGCATTTCATGGTAGTGCATAATTATGCAAGAGTTTCACTGCAAATTATACAGTTGCCATTAATAAAAATGGAACACAAAAGAGAATATCTTAGCATTTAACCCACAGACTGATAATTGTAATATTTGCTTTTGAAAWCCAGGTATGGTATGTCTGACTGCACACTTAACACCTTAACACCTGAGCACCTAAACAGCTAAAAAATGCTGTAACCAAAGGTTACCATACCAGCCATGAATTAGCCATGCAGGATCATTGTGTTGAGTATTTAATGCATTTTTTAGAACCTGTTTTTCAGTATACAATGATATAACACATGTATGAGAGATACAAAGGCAAATTCAAGTGTAATTGTTAGGCACCTGTAGGATACTGGATGAGCCAGTAAAAAGTATTTAATTGTTGTGATTCCCCAGCATTGTGTTGGACAGTTCATGTTAAAAGTCTCCTTATTAGTGTCCCAAAAATTGAGAAATAGGTACATAAAGATCTTATGTAGAAGAAGCAATGAGGATATTTAGAGAAACAAACATCAGACCCCGGAGTCTTGGGGAAAGATTCAAACACCCCAAGAAGTCAGGGAACTGTTGACTAGGAACCTCCCATGCAACACCTTGAAGGCAACTTGTCCTTGGAGACAGTGGAAAAAGATGATGGGAATTACTTGTCTCGCTAATGACTTATAGAAGGATGTTACAGAAAACAGTCACATWACACCAGGGGTGACAACCCAAAAGAGCAAACTCACAGCTGGCTGTGGTGTCTGCAAAGAAACCTCATCTGTATGGGAAAGGGAATGAGTGGCAGTGCTACTCATTTGTGCAAGGCGTTGTGTCCTGACCACTCCTTAGCTTTTCCGCCTACCCTTTGCTTTTTAATGTTTGGAAGACAAATTGATTAAGGTGTTAATCTTTTTTCTGTAGGAATCTCTTTAGTGCCTAACATCATTGCCAAAATTTCAATTTTTTTTTTTTTTAAATCGACAGATACCAGCAATACCGGAAGAAGTCCTGATAAGCCCCATTTAAACTGCTTCAGCTTCATAATATTCAAATTCTTGTTCCCATTTAGTCTGACAAAATACAGAACACAGCTTCACATGCCCTCCATGCTGCTAATCCCATCTGGCTGGAGTCTGAGACCCCTTGGATTCAAGAACTACAGAARCAAATGTATGTGTTGGTCACAACTCTTCACACTGTTTGGTATTTATATGAGGTCAGTCAGCATTTTCCAGCATCCTGAATTCTCACTGATTCTTGATGAAATTTAAAGTATGAGCTGTCATTGTATGACTTTTCTGACTGTATTAGAAAGAAGCTTGAGTAGCAAAAATGCTGTATGGTTATGGCTCTACAATGAGCAGAAAAATGAGAGAAAGTCTTGGTCATCAAGTGGAAAGGATGTGCTTTCTTAGATACCTATAAATAAGTTATATGAACCGTGTTAAAATATATAACCTTGCAATCTCTCCCTCATCCCCTTCTCYTCCAGCTAAAGAACACCTGGTAAATGTCTCTTCCATTTGTTTCAATCATATCTGATAATTATACCTTTTTATTCATGTGTAATTAACACCTATGAGTTCTGGACACGGACTGAGAACTTGTGGTCACAGACAGTGGACACATAGATCAGAAAGTCATTCCTACTTCACCTTTTATTTCACACAACTTTGGCAAGCAATTTACTAGACAATAAACTATAGTCATCTTTTCTATGTGTGCAGAGATTGGTATATTTTGACTGRGAAACTGGAATTGTTGTAGGCTGAGCCTGAAAATAATTTCTATAATATTGATTCAAGTGCACAGTTAAGTCCATCAGGGCAAGACAGAARAATGCTTTATGACCCTTTTCTTAATAGGGAGAAAAAGATAGCTGCAAATTTTCAAAATACTTCACCTGCCATCTCCTACATTTCCATTCTAATCCCCCCTCCAATGGCTACCTTGATCTAGAGATGGCATCCTGGAAGCATTGMGCTGCTCACAGGAGCCATCCTTTCCCATGAGAGCAAACAAATGGCTCCATGAAGAGAAGGTGGACAGGAAACACTATGCAAGTGGTAGGGTCTGCAGTCTAAATTATATCCTGCCAGCAGAGGTCCAGAGCTTTCAGATACAACACAAAAATTACAACTTTTCATGCACAACAGGCTCCTTTTCTTTGAAATGCAGTCAGAGTTAATAAGCATGGTATTATATAAGAAGAACTTTGTTAATTTATTTCCCTAGAATTATAGCAAAGCTGGGAAAACCTACTCTGTTAACAAAGCCTGGGAGCTGTGGGCAGCTATGGTGACCGTGAGCACAACACTGAGGTATGACCTTACCCCTCCTCACTGCCTGCCTGCACCCAGGACAGCTGTCACTCTCTGGCCACTCTGCTTTGGCATTTCTCTTGCAGCTTTTGACATTTTATTTGGGCACAGAGATAAGGCTGTAACAGGAGAACAATGGAAGCAGCAGCATCACGGGAGCAGTTTTCCCTCCTCCACCTCCAACTTCCCATCCTCCCCCAGCAATGCACAAACAAATAATGCAGCTGGCAGCCTTTTAACAGCTTGGGGTCGGGTTCCCACTTTCATTCAGGACACTGCCATAGGATGATTCGTGTTTATCTGAGCCACTGAAGTAGTCAAAATACACACCAGTGCTTTCTTGATATAACAGCAGTTCTTTGGATCATTTCTGGCTTTTCTGGGCTTCTTCTGGCCAATCTGCCATAGCATGAAGTCCATAAAAAAAAAAATGAATGTTAAAATAGAACAAGCAAGACTTATTTTCATSCAGTGCTGCAAACCCTCTATTAGTGGTATTTAAGATCTAGCCAGTCTTAAAGTTCAGAAGGTGAAAACTTCCTCAGATGGATCGAAGCTGCTATTTTTGAGGGGAGAACAAAAATTTTAAACCACAGTGGAAAGACATGGAAAATCAGATGTATGTCTTTTTGTAAGTCTACAATAATTCAGATGGTTTTTAACAGGCATTCTAAGTTTCTTTCATCATTCGAAAATGGGGTATTTGTTAATTTTTCTTAAAAAGAGATAAATCTCAATAAAATGCCAAACAAAAACTAAATTCAAAAACTTTTCAGACACCTCATTGTCTTTCTTTTACCTGGAACTCAGATTTCTTTTCATTTCAAGTATTTAACAAGATATTAATGTTGTCGATATTTTTATATAAATTTAAATATTATTTTGAATTTTTTCKTATTTTTTGTTGTTTCTGAGACTTTGAGATACATGACTAGCTTTTGTGGTTTCCTCTCTAGCCAAAATGCTGAACCCTTATGGCTTTTTGAGAGTTTTTTCTGAATCAGAGTTTATGACTTAATTTCATAACTCCAGGAGACCATCTCCTATATTAATAWATAAAATACATAATGCAGTTGCAATATTGTCTGCCTTTCTTTAATCTGAATATAACAGCTGGTGAAAGAAAATCTAAACAACTGTAAGCAAAACAAAAATTTCTCAGATGAAAGATTCTGCTTTCATCAARAATAATACATGTGTTTCCAGACAAAGATTTTCTTTTGAAATTTTGTTTCTTGTTTCAACTGACAATGCTATGGAAACCTTTAATTGATAGGAAAGTTGTGAAATCTTCTGATATATCTTTCTTCCACTGCTTAATCACCTTCTCTGTGTAAAGATGCTTATTTTATTTCTCCTTTGCAATTGTCTGACTTCAGCTTCCAGCTCTTGTGCCTTGTAATGCCTTTGTCTTCTAGATTAAAGAACMCTTCAGCAGCCAATGTTTTCTCCCTGTGAAGTTACCCCATCTACATTATAATCAAGTCACCTCTCAATCTTCTTTACTTTAAAGGAGAGTGAGGGATGAAAGACCTAACAGGCTATGAACTCCGGAGGGGTACTGGAATGGGAAACCCAGTGTTCATTACTGGGCCTATCGTTCACCCTCAGGCAACCTGCCTTACCTACCCACTTCTTTTCTTTCTTACAGATTTTTCTTGGTTGTTTAAATTGCAAAGCCTTTGGGTGTGTCTGTAGCACAACAGATTAGAGACCTTTTTCAGACCTTAATCAGTGCAATAAAAGGCAGCTRAACCATAGGACAAAAGGGTGAGTCCATTGTAGCTCATTTACATTTATTTTGTTGGTAACTATTCTTACACCTTTCTTCAAATTTGTCTTCCTTTGCTTGTTTGTTTTCTAAATGAAACATTGATTTAAAACACATCAGGATCTCTCTTTAGATCACTGCTGATTTGATTTAAAAAAATGTAGGATCTAGTTATGTCTTTGTGTGGGTTTTGTGAACAGCCAGAAAACTAATGGAGAAAATTCTGTTCTTGAATATTAGTTGCTCCAATTTAATTAAGCATAGACAAGAGGTCCTACCTTGTAGAAAAAGCTTGCTGAATAATATCAGCAAAAAATGTGTACTTTATACATTGCTTTTGCACATATTTCTGGAGTAATTAAAGGCCTTAAGTGACGGAGGCAGAAGTAAAAGGAATCATTTAATGATATCTGAACTCCACTCCATAATGCTTATAGGTTTTGATGCAGGTTGAGTTAATTAAACTTGGAGTAAAGGATAAAATGTTAGTCAAACCCAGRGCAAAGTGAAAGATTTTTGAAGGTAAGAATTTCCACAGGTATAACTGCAATCAGGGCAGAACAATTCTGGGTATCCTTCAAAAAGACAAAATAGCATGGGAGGCTGAAATAGGTAACCCATGGCAGATAATTTGTGATAGATAACATTCCCTCTGGCCACAGAATTCTGCCTGCCTCTWATGGTTGTCATCAATGCCAGCTGAACTATAAAAACTGCCTCAGTAAAAGACACCAAACCAATGGAATAAGAACACATTTTATTGCTTTCATCAAGGTATTCACTTCTTACTGAATTCTGCAAACACAGCTGGAAAGAATACTAAAACGTCCCTGCTCATGTACAACAAAAAAAACATTGATATGGCATAATAAATAAATAATTAATTTTGTTGGGTTTTTTTTCACTGAATTCACATGGGAAAAGTTGGAGGCAGAAAAAAATGAAATTTTGAACGTTAAGTCAGGAAATTTTGAAACACCRCAAGGGTTCTTTATCTTCATGCTGGACACCTTAGATATGACAGCAATTAATTTCAGTATAAGTTATAATTTTAAAATGTACCTTTTTAGCAGAGACCATTTGTGAAAATCTTGGAATCAGAATTAAATTAACATTTAGACAGGTATTTAGACRTGAATCTACTAAGAAATACGCTTTTGTGAATATCAGTTAATTACTTCTTACCCRTCTCAAGAAATAAATAGGAGTAGGGTTTATTCTGTGTCTCAGCCCACTCTGGGAGTTCTCCAAAACAACAAAGCTGAATATGAGGTGTCACTCCAGGGAAAGGGCAAGCCAAAGTGCTAAAGTGCTGTAGAAGACAGAAAGAAACTTATCAGGACATTGTAAGGAAGTTTGCTTTCAAGAGTTATGTAAGCTGAGTTTACTTCATACTTCTGTATAGCAAATTCCACTCCAACCTAATTAATAAATACAGAGAAAGGCAAGGAAAAAAGTTCTGAGATGAAGGTTCATCAGAGTGACACTCCATCTCATTTTAAAGCAAGTGTTAGGGTCATCATGGGTCACCCTAATGCCGGCACCTTATTTACCCAGTCTGTTTCATGCCTCTGGGCAGAAGCCTAAAAGTAAAGCAGGTGGGCTGAGATTTCCTCACAAAACACATTCCAAGGTCGWATTCCTGTAACTGTGCATGACATGAATTGATTCTTTTGATAAAACTGAAAAGATGGCCAGCCTACCTGAGTATGATGTATCCAGGGATAACTACTCATGGCATGAACCTATCATCCCTGCTAGTCTCTGGGCTAAACCTAGATCTYTGCCTTCATATTCTGTGCTGGCTCTTTCCAGCTCTGATATCTACACTTTGGCTCTCATGGCTTTAACCTGAGCTTTAGGGATGGATTGTATTAACCCTGAAGAGATCCAAATTGCCACATGGGAGCAGCTCTTGTGTGAGCACGGTGCCTTTTGAACACCCCGGCCTGTACAAGCCTCTACCCTCTCTGGTCTTAATTTCAAACCAGAGRCCATTGCCATGGCCAGAGATCATAAACTGAGCACAGATCATGCTGGCTGATCCTGCTGGTTGATCCTGCTCTAGCCCTAGCCCAGTTTGGCCCAGTTTGGCTCTTGGCACCTCTTGCCTTGTGTGTGTATATGATATAGATATGTAGAGGAATAGTTATAAAAATTCATGCCCATAAATATGTAGATATATCTTTAGCTACATTAAATTGAATTGTTAAAATGTTAAAAAATTTAAAAATGTTAAATTGTGATCCATTAAAACACAGGTGATAATCTGCCTATGTCAATGTTAATTTGTGCTATATCTGTAGCTCAGATACATAAACCCCTCCTAGCCCCAACACTCAAAATAGTCTTGTAGTAGTCCTTTCTGGTACAATAACCCATGCATGTTTCTCCTTCTCATTAGAATTCTGAAAATATAATTAAAACAAACACACAAACAAACCAAAATAAAACAAAACAAAACAAAAAATCCCCATCCATGTGTAAGGGCTCCTGGAAACTAGGTTTGGGTTTTGTTTTTGCAATCAGCAAATMTGACGTGATTCTGAAAGTAACTAAAACGTTCATTATGTGTCTAGAACATAGAAAGGCTCTTTAACTGGTGCCTTGGATGGCTTAAAATTGTACTGGCGCCTTCCTGCCTGCTTCAGTATCTTAAACTAGGCATGAATCACAAGTAATTGCCCAGTCTAATCAAATTTTTCCTGAATATATGTTACATAGAGTTACAGAAGATGTGCTAYGTCTTGAAAAACGGAAATATTTCAAGGTCTAATCAGATCACTATAAGTAGAAAAGCAGTGATCACTAACACCTAATGAAATTAGATTGTGAAAAGTACAGAGTGGGTTATTAGATCAGGGCCAAGTGATCGCTAGTATAAATTATTGATCACCACTTTCAGATTCCGCTGTATCTGACTGACATCTCCTCCAGTGTTTCTAAGCATGGCTCAATTGCTATGTTACTAACATYCCCTAACCTTACACTTACAAAGTATGTGCTGAGTTTTCTAAGACGAGATCAGTGTGAAATATAAAGCCAGATTCATCATGCTTTCAGTTCAGTTTTGGCAAAATATGCAATGTTACTGAGTTCAGTGGCAAATTAATACAGGTAGTGAACAAAGCTACAATGATCAATAAGACAACCGACAGGCTTAAATTCCAGTGAGAATGTTCCAATGCTCCAGGATCGAGCTGAGGGAGAATGCTGCAGAAGAAGCAGAGAGAAAAAGAGCTGTGTGGTTTCAAAGAGCATCTCTGGTTAGAAGCTAAATCCTTTTTCRCTGCCACAGGTGCTCAGAGAGCCATAAGAGCCCAGGGTCCTGGAGTCTGTGTCAGTGTATAAGGAAGATGGGAATAAGAAGCAAAGATATTAGCARCAGTGAGTTGAGAAATCCCTTTGTTATGAAGGGTAGCATCTTGCCTATTTCTTGGAAGGCTTTCAGAACCAAMTGAGAAAGTTTCAGTTTACTCAGAGCAGAGAAAACCCCAAAGCATCCAATTCACAGATATTTGGAAATATGAAATCCAAGCCCAGCAGCTCATGAAGGTTTAACTGTGCCACAGAAATAAGTACTGACAGCACTAAGCAGGTAAGTAAAAGGAAGAGGAAAACCACAGTGTGACTCACAAAATATGGATCATTGGACTGATTTGCCTTCAGAGAATCACTGAAAATCTGTATCTTTCACTTACATTGCAATTTATRCTTCACGCTGCTTAGTCTTCTGGGCCAGGTGCACACACCAGATTTTTGGCTCACTTAACACTTTAYTTTCCTGTGGTTTCCAAGACTCCCCTCCTGACTATTCTATCATATTATTGTGAAATATAAAAAAAAAAAATCCATATTTCTTATGCAAGAACTCTACTGTCTCTCTAGGGTGTATGGGATTGACCATTTTTGTATAAAATCCAAAAAGGGAATGGAAAAGATRGGCAAAATGAGCAGAAAAGCCATTTGCTCTGAATTGCTTTGTTGCAGTCTAAACTAAGAAGTTCAAATACTGTGAAGAGAACAAAGGATATCTTTTRGTTTTCATACAGAAGTGTACTCCTGAAAGATTTCCAGCTCAATATTCAAATAAAAAGCATTCAATAGAACTCTAATACAAGTTCCCCTTCTGCTCAAATTCACTCCCTGTGTATCAAACATATTATTTAGGTCAAAAGTATAATTTTCATTTGAGCCCTTAGTCTGGCTTTAGTTTTTTGGAGTGAAATAAAAATTGACATTGAAACAAGAGTTATTGCACACTAACTGTCCACATTTTTCACAATATTTTTGCCAAAACAAGTTTCTGGATCAMTTGGAACTAACTGGCTTGGGAACTTGCTATCAATTCAGATTGCATAAGTATGAAATCAATAGAGCTGTTGAAATTAATTGTGCCATTCTAAAGAATATGACCTGCTAACTAACCAACATTTAAATAATCATTCCTGGGCTCAATATAAAATTTCCTTGGCTTTAAAAAGTAGTTTGAGCAAATACTCATTAGCATGTCAGATTTTTTAGATATGCTTTATTGATTTTGAAATCAATGAAGGATGGTTTTGAAAATGCAGCAGAGACTATTTATTAAGAGCTCTAATTTAAATTCACAGAAGTGTTAACCAAAATTGCTAAAGATAAAACCTCTAGTGTGTTAAACATTAAGATCAGTAAGAAAGATCATCATTTTTGCAAGTACATTATGCTTTTTTGCATCCATCTGATCTTCCCAGTGTACGAACAAGTGTCAGAAGAAGTCAGAAGCAACATATGAGAACATATCTACAGACGCAGCCAAGAATGCTCTTAATATTCTTCAAAATCTAGAGCAAAGAATAAACCTGTAGAAATTGATCCCRTGAAAAGAAAAAGTAATGTCAGGAAAAATACACTGAAAAGTCTGTCCTTCAGAAGAGTTCATCACCACTCAAAAGTAAACAGATTTGTAGTTATTATTGTTTTCTTAAGATTAATTTTGCAATGTCAGTTCTAGATCAAGGCAAAGAGTTTCACTCCATTTTTAAATGAATTTCCCATTGTATTTGCCTTCTCAGCAATCCCATTTTCTGGCACAAATGCAGAAGTGTATTTCAAGTATACACAGAAAGAGGATTTTCAATTCACCCATGCAAATACCCACCCTGGGAGAGCATGCATGGTCATTCAGTCCAGAAATAGAAATTATATCATGTGGGTTTCTGAGCAGCTACAATTGAGCTGCACAATTWTAAACTTGGGCTGTTCGCATATCAAATACTCACAGAAAATTGTTTATGATTAATGTCCTCAGGCAATAAATATTGAAAAATGGCAACCAGAGTCCACTCAAAAAAGCAAGGAATCCTAACCTGAACACAGCTATTTYAGAGAACACATACACACACAAAAAAGATGAAGTTATATAAATGATTGACTTGAAATTATGTCTGGGTTGGAAACAATTTGTTATTACTTTAGATACGGCTGTTCTAAGTGAAAAATTAATTCTTTCCAGTTATCAAAAGAAGAAAACCAACTCAGCTTTGTCATTACTGACTCTTCATTTATTTATTAAACTGTACATGGGAATGTTTTGCAGTATTTAGATACAGCATAATAAGTTACACAGAAGCAACAGTGCATGAATTTTCAGACATACATAAATTCTAAGTGTTATACTTTAACACTGTATTATCTGTTCTCTTGCATTTGACTTCACTTGAGAAGATTTCTTTTCCTTTTTTCTTCTTGCAGGTGTATGCACCCTACTGTAACACAATAACATTATGCAATTTTTCATATGTTTCTTTAAATTGTACAATAAGAAGAGAAGTACAGTCCATATTGGCTGTAAGAATAATGTTTGCATTGCCCTTCAGGAAGTCAGGCTGTACAGACAGCTTATCAGCAGATTATTTTCTGCTGCTTGACARTAGCAGCTGCATTGTGGGATTTTTTTTCCTTTTTATTCAGACATTTGGAATTGTTTGTTTCTGTTGGTAATGAGTCAGTGTTCCTAACTCATAAGTACTTGAAATTTTCTTATTTCAGAAAAATGACAGAATAACATGAAAGATGCTGTCACTTACTGCATTTTTCTGCAACCTCTGTGACATATCTCAAGTTAAGTAAAGAAACAGAACATTTCCTTCCCCCCTACCTCAGTAGGAAGAGAGACTGTGGCAGATCTGAACCATTTTAACTCTTCAGTATCTGACAGCAGAAGAGAAGCAAGCAGCAAGCACTAAAAWAAGTAAGTGTGGAAGGACGAGTCAGGCAGACAGGAAGAGCAAATCAGAGATCCACCACCCTCTCCTCGAATAAGGGAGAGTGACTAACCATGTCAGGGACTTRATAAAAGATGTCTGGAGTTCTTGGGAGGGAAGGATTGCTGAACCCAGCCCAAACCATGGCTCTCTGTGTGAACACAGCAGGACATTTTTCTAAACTAATTAAACTGGACTATTTTTATTAACAAATAAATTCCAGGAAGGAAAAATGGTCCCTCTCACAGCACTGAGATAAAGATATCCCATTTAGTGCCTCTATCAGCCCTAGCTACAGGATCACAGAGTATCAGCTTAGCTTCTTATTACCACAAGCACTCCTCCAATGAATATAAAACTGGCTTAACAAGCTTCAAATCGAGAGAACTGCGACCAATGGCTAATACCTACTGTCTCAGAGTGACACAGTAGCAGTGATCTTTTGTGACTGACTGAGCATGAATGTTATTTTTCCCAGTGTGGCTTAATCTACCCTGTCAGACTCGCAGGGGGTAAACTAACATCAGTGGGAACCCTTCAGTTAAATCCCTGTGAACCATTCTTTAAATTTCCCCCCACCAGACATCACCTTTTAGAAAGGCAATTGTAGAGCACACCCCCATCCCCTGAGTCTCTGGAATCTCATTGCTGGAGGAGGAACACAGTTTGAAGATATCAGGACAAGWAGGAGAAATGCAGACCATCCCTGTTAAAGAAATCTCTTCTAAGTGGAATGAGAAAATTTCTAACAATACGTGGGACACAATAATAGCAAGAGACCTTACCTTGAAACCACAATCTTATCTGCTGCTGAAGCTATTAATACTGACCTCTGTACTCAAAAAATATTCCCAGAGTCATCCACTGTGTCTATATTTGGCCCAGAATTCTGAGAGAAAGAAATATTTTGGATTCAGGATTCAGGTCTATTCAATCAGACAGGCCTAGTGAACTTTGTGTTGCTCTACTTTCATTTTTAGGATTACYATCAGGAAGGTAAAGGAAGCTTTAGCTAGCAAAAATTGATTGCAATACTTGCAGGCTGAGGTGTGCTAAAACCTGATTTACCTTTAATATCTTTAAATTTTTACCTTTGAATTTTAATGCCTTTTTCCTTACAAGCTCCCTGCATGACCCCCACGTATGCGATGTCTACTGCTCCAGTTAGAGTTACAGCAGTCATCACCACTCCCAGCTCTCATCCTTCTCCACCCTTTACCTTGCAATATGAATTAAGGAATTTAAGGACTAAGGATTCTTAATCCCAATTTCATTTCTCTGCTTTGCCTGTGGCCAAACTATCTGCCTGCAGCAATACAATGCATTGCTTTCTACCCACTGCTGTGTGTGCTGTCCTCCAAAAGGAGWCAAGGACCTGTAAACCCAGACGTAGATCTCTTCAAATTTCTGCTTATCTCTTCTTGGAGCTTTTTTGCCCACCAGTATTATTCTCCTACAACTCTTTTGCCATGGTGCAAACTTTAAGTTCAAGACACAGTTAGTCATTTCCAAGACCTGATTATTCCCCCAACAACAATTTATTGCTACTTTTCTGTAAGTAGGTTTGTATTCAAGGATATTTAATTTCTCATTTTAAAAGGGACACATAGAAATWAGTAATTATTTTTCCATTACAACTATTCTCCCCACACTCCAATCTTTCCTTTTTCTTTATATAAAGAAATAACATTTTTTTAAAATGTGATTTTTCAAAAAACATTCAGAAAACATAGTAATTTAAAACAAGATAATTTTGTCTTTTTTTTTTCCTGTACCTATCTGTAGCATTCTTTTCATCAGCTTTTCCTGAAATTCCCATCAGCTTCTCCCATTCCAAGCTCTGCACAATTTTTTTTTCTCTGTAAACATCCTGTGAATATTGACTTGAATTAGTAGTGTGTTTTCCCTAAGGGTGGATTTCATTAAGGACCCTCCTAGGCCCACTGGAGCTCTTCAGCTTTAAGTGAAGCTGAGAAATGTGGTTGGAATTAAAACTGTTAGAGAAAATTCCTTGAAGTATCTCTAGGACCGTTATATACTGTAGAGGAGTAGGTGCAGGTTAATACCAAGTAGAGTGGCACAGAAATTTTCTCCCCTCTTTCATGGCCCTGAGTCACTGGCATGGGGTTCATGAAGTTCACCCTCTCTGGAGAGCTTAGATGTGGAATGGGTAAAAAATATTTTCATTCAAAAATGTAAAACAGAGTATGCTGAAATTTGGATATATGTAYGTTCACTGTCATAAGCAGAAAACACGGAAAAATGAAAGGGTTTAAGCAGTCCTGCAGTGGACTTTTCACTGGCCTGAAACTTTAGCTCACCATGGAATGTTTTTTTCATGTTAGAAACAACTATTCCCTAATAAACAATTTGSAGTTTCACTTTATTGTTTTTTGTCCTCAGTACTGGTTTGTACTTCGCGTTTCACATATTATCTTTGAGCTGTATAGATCAAACACAATCCTCTTCAGAGCGAGAGASAAAAGATGACACCTGTAAGTAAGGGCCTGAAAAGCTTCTCAGTGAAGAACAGCTTGTAGTGTTCTTGCACAACAGTGCCTGGAAGGAGACGATATTGAAGTGGTGCCCGTGTTTCCCTCCCTCAGTTAATGCCCACCTTTGCAGACTGACAGCTGTGCCACCCTTTGCTGCACTGCCTTCCAAAGCTCATTGCCTGTTGCTCTTGGGAGAGGGGTGTGAACAGCAGCTAAATAATGAGGCAAAGTGCTCAGAGCTAGCCAAAGCATTGCACTTGCCATTCATCAGCACTGCAAATATTTATTCTTTTTAATTTCATTTAGATGGGGGCAGCCCGCCTTCTTCGTACTTCCGCACAGGTGAAATAATTTCACTTTTCTTYCAGTTTGATAGCTGCTGTTTCTTTTATTACTCTCAACACTTTCTGAGATCCCAAATAAGACATTTATTCTGTGCAAACAACCTCTGCCCTCCAGGCCATCACAGGGTTTCTTAGATAAACTGTTCCATATATGCTAATGACGACGTCTGCCTGGAAGTAGGGTTATAAAACTCAGAACCACCCCTAGCTGCTTTTTTCCACCATAAAAGAAACAGGTCAAAACATGCCCCTCAGGCTTCAAGAGAAGCTTATATTACCAAAGAAAAAATCCATGACAGCGTAAAACCCCAGCACGTTACTGCTCAGGGAAAGCTAAGTTATTTTAAAAGTGATGGAAGCAAAATAAAATCYAAGAGAGAGCTGAATCTGTTTTGGCATTTGCAGATGCAGGGTGCTCTCAGGTGCAGCACGATGTAATTCCTCTTACTAATTGACTAATTTATTTGCGACAGAACAGTCAAATATGCCTTTCAGGATTATTTGCCAAGACCTACTCCTGCTTTCGTCTCTCACACAGTCAGGTGAGATCTTTCACTGTGCCTGSACCCTTGCTAAAAAAGAAGGAAGGATGCCACAGTGACGGCTCAGACCGCAGAGGATGGGTTTGGTGCTGAGAAAACTTCTAGGACTCCGGAGCACCTAAATTACACTTGTGCATTTTGGGATCCTTCAATGTTTCTCTCACACATCCTAATTGCCTCCATCAGGAAGGCAGCTGTAATACCCGAGATTTCCTCCTTATCTGGGATAACCTTCTCTCCTTGTAACCCTTTTTTTTTTTTTTAACCTGTCAAAACTCGAGTGGGTAGCTGGGGGAGCAATTCAAGGATCTGAGTCCCATCCCTTTCTAGGGATGCTCGATTAAAACGACAATTTGGATTGGAAATATTCTTATAAGTGCCTACACATTAAGGTTGTTAGCACCCTGTACAGTGTTTCTTTAAAACAAAGATCGTCTTTTTCCTGCTTCTACTCGTGGTTCAATGATGAGGCAAACTGAGTAGCAGACCTTGATTCTCAGCTGAAAAGTCGGCCATCAGTTGAGAGAACATTCACTACCACTAAAAAGATGCAACAGCAAAATATGTCAGGAAACAGGGGGGAAGGTGGGTGTGGGGCTGTTTATGAGACATATGTGAAACAAATGCCCAGACAAGTCTAGCCCACACAAAAAAAAAAAAAAAAAAAAAAAAAAAAAAAAAAAAAAAAAAAAAAAGGAAAAACAACCTAGCTATTCGGGTTTTCTCCTAGAGACTAAGATATGAAGTTAACCAGTTAATCATCAGATTTTTCTCAGGGCAGATGGATATAACACTATTAAAAGTAAAAGAAAAAATTTAACAAAAAAGTAGGAATAGTTGGCTCATTATCAACCAGCTGGGATGTCTGGTTATATTATCCCACTCTTAGTCTGTTAGATACTTTTACAGTTCTTACCATGAAAATAAAACCATTGGCCTTGTTGTGTTGTACACTTTTCTTTCCCAGCATTTAATGACATGACCAAAATCTCATTCCAAATACAAATGTTCCTCAAATTCACTAGTTTGATAATTGTTTGTAGACTTCTCTTTGGGAGGAATAGGTCCTCAGTAACCAGATCAGAAACGCTCCCTCCTGATCAGCTCAGTTCCTATTTCGGAGTGCTAGGGGAGTGCCCAAGGAGGCGGGTTGGCAACATGCCCTGGAGAGATGGCACTGCTTAGCACTGAGGCTTCCAAAGGAGTTTAGCAGTGGGAAGAAGAATCAGGCAGAAAAACTGTCACAGAGCAACAGGAAATTAATGCAAGGAAAGTCCTTCCACTGTATGTATTTTGTCCTCTAAAACAGCCAACTGAAGCACAAAAGAGCTTATRTGCTCAAATATTTCTGCATTTTCAATGTTATGCCTTGCTCACACAGAAAATAGCGCCTGTTTCCACAAACCTGATCAAGAGAACTCTGCTTCAACTTAACCAGCAAGAGAGGAAGAAGGTAAAAGGAGGGAAAAATTATTTTGAACCAAAGCTCAGCAACAACAGTGAAAAGGCTTTTTTTTGTCTATTTTAGTTTTGGGTTTAGAGTGCACAGATAATTTTCTGGTTCATATTAAGAAGTAGGAAACACATTTCACTGTCAACAAACAACCACCTCCAACCAGGATGTGACAACATCTTGAAATTAAACTCACYCTTGGTCTAAAATAAGTTTAGCAGAAGGAAGCAATTTTCTTGAATCTTTATCATTATAGATATTTTTGCAGTACACTGACAACAAAGTGACCATTTAGACTTATTCTACCAGTCAGGAATTTAGACAATGCTTAAATGGTTATTTTTGCTTACACAAGCTCTTGAAATATTTTCTTTGGTGTTTATGGGCCTGATAATCAAAAGAACTAAGCAGATTTTGAAAATCTGGMCACCACATTTTACTTGGAGGCAGAAGGAGATGGATTGTGTGACCGAAAACATTCTTTTTTTTTTTTTTTAAATTGATGCCAAACATTCATCATCACTAGGCACTCTACYTCAGACCTTTGGCATCAAACGACTAACCTCTACCTTTTGAAATAAGGAACCAATCTGTTAACTTCTAACTTCATGTTARCATGAAGGGAAAGAGTTAACATGTTACAAGGGAAAGAGTTTGTATGCATTGTTCACCTATATGACATTTATATCAACTGAAACTCTTCAAATTCTGACACAAGTCCTTTGGACCATCAAAATTGAGAATCAYGTGCACAGACWAATGGGTCACAGCCAACAYCCATCTGTGAAAATAACCCTGGATACCAAAMTCCCATTGAGWCCCCAGGTAGGACTCCCTGCTGCTATTGGCAGCTGCACATGAATCAGAAAATACTGCCCTCTGTGATTATGGAGGGTTCTTTAGCCATAACTGCTTTCCTTCAGCTTTCTGCATGCCTGGGGARGTGTGAGCACCACCAGAGCCCTTCATGGTTTCACTTTGCAAGGCAATGTGGTGCCCTCTCTCCACCACACCAGGGTTATTTCTCATCGCAGCTGTGCTCGCCAGAATATCATCAAAGAAATCTGCTTTAACACCTGCAACAAACCTCCCACCCCAAGAGTGAGCTGCTTTCCTCAGGTGCTGCAAGGTCACTGGGCTGCATCATCAGGAAAAAGCTGTCCCCTGAGAGGACTGCAGAATTGTCAGGATCAATTTGGGATTGGACCTGGAGGCAGCAGTGATATTAAGGAATAGGACAACAGTACCAAGAGACCACAGCATCATGTTGAGGTAACTGTTCTTGTAAGCAGTCGCCTTCCAGCCAAGACTAATGCTAGGACTGTGGGACAATAAACAAAATATAGAACAAATATGCTTTACTTATATGTTCCCATGTCATGAGAAGACAGTTTTCCCAAGAGCACAGAATCTCTTTCAATTCAAACCTCCAGTGACTTCAGAGAGTTCAAAGTTCATCTGATAGGAAATATTCATTATTAAAAGCAGAACAAACTGAGATATATCCAGCTCTAAAACTTGTCTTTATTTGTCRGAAGATATACCACCACCCAGTTTCATAAAAATGAACTTTATTGACCTCATCGTTGTGTAGGATAGGGTCAATAGGGTTTACAATCTTGTCATGTAATAAAGGACTGTTAACATAATGGTGTACAACTTGTTTCCCCTGCAAGGCACAGATGATTTTCACCATAAAAGCTGCTAACACTACCTTGGGACTCTAACCTTAAGTGTCACTAACTAGCAGATCTTGAGAAAGGTTTGCTGCTAAACTACTCTTATTGAGAAAATATGGCAAGTGACACACATTATGGGAATATAACACATCACCCTCCCCATCATAATTCATCAGGGTCAATTACCATTTTGGACATAAAATATGCATGTTATCATCACTAAAATCTTGACAATCTTGAAATGTATGCTAACCCATGGGAACACAGTAAATCATTTCTTAAAGAAATAATACAGCATATTGTTTGTATGGTACAAACCTTTTAATAGCATTATAATCTGGTCCGTCTGTATTTCAGCACAATGTTTGTGTTACTCCATAATCCTGGAGTGTGACATTCTGTGTCATGTATTAAATATTTACTTTTGACTTATTGGGCTCTCAATCTAATACAAAACACCTTTTGGGTCCACTTATCCCCTCATATAAACCAATATTATTTGCTAGGGAAAAGCATTCCATATTCCCAGGGGCATATTAACAGTTGCCTGGCTTAAATCCAAACACAAAATGAACAATAAATAAAAAAAAAAAAAGTTCTTTTCAGTGACTATTGTATTTCTGAGAGGTCTAGTATCACAGGAGGCGCTATCAAGGATGTCAAATGATTTTCTTGTATTGAGTTACACAAAAAATCTCAGCCATGACTCACTGTTTGTTACGTTATGCAGGATAGTGACTCCATCCTTCATTTGACACCAAAATCACTAATTTCTCCAGACCATCTCGACATCAGGAAACTTTCAATCCAAAATATTTGCAAGGATTAATCTGACCCTAAATCAGTATTTTTAAAAAATAAAAATCAACAAATAATGGAGAAACCTTTTTCAATTAAGACAAACATTTCCTTCACAATTTTGCCACCTTTCAGCCATGGCACACAGGCTTGGACTGCATCTGGAGATGTACRGGAAGCAGAGCAGGGTTCTGTGAACATCAGAGTGCTTTTTTTATATGACTGTGGAACCAGCTGGACTTACATGCACATCAGTGAATGACTTGCAGAATTGATTACTTGATCCTGSCAAGCACTTAAAAATACATGACTAATGATTTTTAACCTGGCATCTGAATGAACCTACAACTTCAGCAAACATGGAGATGACAAAGTTATGGTGGGCGGTCTTCCACAAACATTTTCATCCATGTCTTGTTCTGCCTTTTTGGCACAATGTTGCAGTCAAATAAAATTTATGAGAAGCACACAAAGTAATGACCCTCTCAAGGTYGTCTCTTGCTTCTGGTAGCCTGCCACCCCTTACTAGAAAGCTTTCTGCAGTTTCTACCTGAAGTATTTTAACTGGCAGTTTCCTACCAGCCACTAGTGTTACATAGTCAAAACTTTACATCAATTGCAAATATTTTCTCCTTATAACTGCTCCTTTAATTTCCTTGCATTAAGATTCCTCAAGTTGTTTACAAGTTGTTTTCCTTTTTTCTAACGGAGCATTGGGCTAATTCATTTCTTGGCCTCATGTGTGCTGCATCTATGGACATTCTGCATTATGTCCTAGCTCTAACACTTGTCATGCAATCTGTAGTCATTACACMATCCCTTGGCATTTATTTTATCATGTCCTGTTGGCCTTACTGTTTAGTGGAAAAAAATTMTTCCCTACAAACAACCCATAGAAATATGAAAAAGGAAATCAGTATGTTACTTTACTGCAGTCACAGGGAATATGAGCAGCTGTGACCAGATCCTAACACAAAATAATCTTTGTCAAGAATCAGTCTACCTCTACAKGTGATCGCAATTGCCTAATTATTAGGAGAAGAGATTTTTAAAATGTTGTGGATGGAAGGAGTCACTGAGCTCGCTTGCCATCATAACTGAAAAATGACATCTGGGAAATGGCAGTTTTCCAAGAAGGCAGGGAGCTGCAGAGCTAGTGCAGCTCCCTGAATTATAGAAAAAGGATAAGGTAAAGTAAGATACATGAACAAGCTTTGAAACAGTTATTCTGTAAATCAAATTACCAAAACCATTCCTGGTTTAAAAAAAAAAAAAAAAAAAAAAAAAAAAAAAAATTAAAAAAACCTAGGATTCATAACAGCATGGAGCAAGGAAGGCAGCAAACGGGCAAGGAAGTGACAAACCTCAGAAGTGGGGACACATGTCAGTGGGAATCCTCTGGGGCTTGAAAGACTGAGGAGGAAAACCAAAAGTAATACCAACTCTGYTTTGGAAGATCAAGACAGCTCCAGGACCTGCCCATGTGGAAAAAAGCATGGGTGCTTCATACACACAGATAGTCAGACATATGTTTTTTTATATATAACATATGGTATGTGTGTGGACTGTAATTAAAGGGAACCACTCTTATGAATCAATATATGATCTCACATAAGTTCAATATGTAAAACATATGCTATTTAGGCATATATAGCAGTTGCATATAGCTTACATTTTTGATTCATCATGGGCAAGGATAATAGGAGACATTTGGATGGCTGTGGATACAGAGGGAAGGGATTTTTGAGGCRGGAGAAGGCAATATTCTAAGAGTATACAGTAGTGGGAATGATATAAAAGACACAAAGAAAAATCAGTGAAATGACTCAGAGACAGTAAAACTGCAGTGTGAAAGGAGGAGAAAGATGAGGAAGAGGAGGAGGAAAAGGGGTTCTTCTGTTTTCTAGCCTGGAGTACAAAAACCCATCGTGAGAAAAATGCATCTTAGAGAAGAATTTCTGTGACAGATGGGAAAGAAGCAAAAAGCAAATACAAAATAAAAAATGAGTGCAGGAAAATTAAAAAACTGATAGCAGAAGAAAAAAAAAAAGAGGAAAATTACAAAAGAATGAAAGAAAAATGCATGTTAAAAGCTGGGAATTAAAAAAATCAAATGCTAAAAAGAACCCCACACTAAGAAAGAAATGGGGAGTACAGAAAAAGAAACAAAAAGCAGTTGATTATTTTATTGATAGCAATTAAATACATTAATACAGCTTGAAAAATAAAGTATCATTTTCTGTGTATTAACAAAGTAATATTAGACATTTTTTTCTCAGCCTTTGTCACATCATGCCTTCTCCGGATGTAGAGATTATACATCATTAGGATCCATTCCGATGAAAGRCACTATGTAAATTTAAACTTATTAGCATAGTAATTGTGACATTTTCACAAATGCATCATGATTCACTCTAATTTATTTGTTATTTGAAATGATTTGCCAACTAATTTCTATAATTCTTGGTCTGCAGCTCATCCATAGTTCATTGTGAAGAACTGAAATTCATAATCCAAGCTATTTTGGTTGAAGAAATAATCACATGGTGATTTTTTTGTTTCCTGATTGGAGGACTGTGACTCTTAGAATATTCATTTTTCTCCATACATCTCCTTGATTACCAATTTAAAATCTGTTTGCAGCTAACMGTCTGTATTTTTCATATAAAACCCTGTGCTCTAGAAAGAAATCTTGCAGGAAAGTTGTTTGTAAGAGTGGATATTGATGGAAAGTGAACAAAATAGTTATATCTACAAAGTCATTAAAATTCATTTAAAATTGCAAATGAATGTTCACAGTATGTTTCATCTAGCATTTGCCAGCTCTGGAAATAATCATGGCCTAAATTACACCCAGAAACATGTGTGTACACCATATTTAAGACAGATTTTAAATTCTCACTAATTTATGTGTGAAAAATGGAGTTGATAACACTTCTAATTAGCTTGGTTTACAAAAGAGCAACATACTATTGTTCTTCCAAAGACAATAAGCTGATAGGCCCTAATATATCAGCAGCAAATGGAGTTGTATCTGTATCTGTGAGTCTTTTTCTGAAATGCAGATTTGTTTGGATAAATTCGATGTTTGATGCAAGATGTGACTCATTAAACCTGAATTCACAGTAAACACCACGCAATTTCTTTATTCTTAAGCAAAGGTTGTGTCAAATACTGGGATGAAAACATTGTTCATGATTTCATCTCACTTAGAAATATTGTGCRCATTTACATTTGTATTGAAGAACTGTCTTTCTACCGGAAAAATCTTAATTTGAACCTATTATCAATCTCTAGTTTCTATAATGGCTAATCTTTATTTCACATGGCACTTTGCCACATCAGCTTGTGTTACACCTATAGAGAGAGAAAGAGAGAGAGAAGAATCATAGCAAGAATGCAGTAAAATGCCTCCAGATGCAGACTTAACTTGGATTTTTTAATTACATCTATGCACTTGGTTATTGGTCCTGTACATCACACATCCATTTTTTGGTCCCCATAGCCATGGTCTCCTCTTCATTTGAAGATAAAGTTTCTTTTATGACACTTCCTGCTGATGAGTGAAGTTTTTATTAGGCAGAGCATTTTTGTAGAGTCAAAGACCTGAGATACCCAATTTTTTCTGAGAATTTAAAATGAAACTGAAGCTGTGAAGAACAACCATTTGTTATGTAAGCAAAATATCCACACTAGTTTTATGTTTATTGTCAATCTGTGTCCCCCCAAACTATAGGATAAATTGGCAAGTCTATACACAAGCAGAAATGCAATAAATGCTATAAATTTGCTCCAAGAATAACAAGGAATGATTTCTAATTCCCTTATTTCATTTCATGTCAACTTGATGCTTGTAAAAAATGATAGAATAAATGTCTATGGGAATTAGTTTCTGTGTTCATCAGCTGTAAATTTAGGGCAGCAATAAGAGGAGTTTCCAACACTTTTCCTGAAAAATGCCTCAATCTTCATTTTGAAAATCAATAAGAAAAATCATTCATCCACTTTTCTGTTTCTCTATTAGATTCCTAACAAGTGGTGACTGTCATGATTTTATGTAGGTAACACTCTGTGGGCTTGGATACACAGCCAGCCAATCCAGATGTGTAAGATAATGTTTAGATTAGTGAGCMGATGTTCTAGACAGCCATACATTAAAAGTGCAGGGAATGTTAGTGTTGCCTGCATATTCCATGGTGCATATAAATATTTTACTATAGTTCCCTCACATTAAGGAATTATGATAATCAACTAAGTAAGCAAGTAAACTCATGCAAAACTCACATATACTAGATTTTCAACAACAAATTATCAAAATGAGAAAGGGTCAAAGCTGTGAATGCAATTATATTGCCTAAATCAGTGTTATTATTTCTCACTGGAAATGGATGCTGTAATGAAATATTTAAATTACAATACTCTGTGATAAAACAAGGACCAAGCACTAAGGTATATGAWWTTTWTTTTTTTTTTCCTACTAAAAATATGTTCCATTTTTAGTTCTAATTATACTATTTCAGGAGAATAAATTAAGGAGTTCTCCATAGAACATCTATAAACATCTATATCTGTAAGCAAAATTTCAAGAAAATCAAGCTGTGTTTCGAGCAGACTTGATTCAATTTATGGAAACCATTCAAATTGTACAGTTTAAAATTATTCTTGTCACTAAACATAACAAAAATACTGTTGCCAGTCTGATTCCATTTTAAGAAGCTAGTACTCTTCAATTTCACATGAAGCAAAACTCTGTGGGTGAAACAAAACCAGAAACAAAATTATTGACGTGAAGGCAATCTGTTGAATCTCAGAGTCCTATCAGTATCTCTGTGAAATCAAACATTGTATTCAGAGATAAGAAGAAGCACTACAATTGCAGTTTACTACTATGAAAGCTTTTCTCATTGTTTTCCTTTCAAAGCTATCACTTGTACTAAGATTTAATTGGCTAGTTATAAAAGATGCCAAACATTTATTATAGAACCCAACAGGGTACTTAAGCATATATATTTAGAYCTTCGCATCTGTTCCAAAGCCCCCACACACTCTTAGATGCARAGAGAATTTATAATCTGGTGGAAAACCTTGAGTGTCAGATCATGTGACTAATTCAAAACACATTCAAAATAGATGAAGAGTGGGCAGAGTTAGAMTCTGAATACAACAAAATAAGCACAAGGAAAATATGTGGGCAACTTCCCCTTGTGGTGGACAATATTATTTTTTAAGATTACCCTTACTATATAGTAAACTACTTATTAAAATACAAATTAAACAAATCAGGTTTTATGTAGAAGAAACCATCAAACACAACATGAAGAAGGTACCATTTTACAAAGGGGGCATTGAAATACAGAGCAAGGTTAGAGCTCTTCTTCAAATCAGCAGTGTACACCTTTGTGTGCAATGTAAATTTATTGAATGGCAGTGTAAAATATTATAAAAATGCTAAAATATTAATCCTYCCTAAAAGAGAAAGGCATCACATCATTGATTGTCTTGTTTAAATGAGGGGGGAAAAGGCAACTTACGTAATTCTCCTAACAAGTCAGCAGTGAATAATTTTTTTTTCTCTTGTATATACCTGAAATACTTTTCTTTGCATCTAGAGCAAGCAATGCCTTTTGAAAGATCAATGTCACAGCGTTCTTCTGTCATTTATCACAACCACAGTGTTCTTGAGATTCTCTGACCATATATGTTTAAAAATCAAATGTGAGAGTATGTGAAGTGAGTCTCGGTAGCAATTCAGATAAATATCATCTCTGCCACACCATAATGGACAGTTCAACAAATAGTTCAGCATTTGTGGAAGACACTTTTGGCAACAAATTACAGGACTAAGACTATTAGCTACTTGAATGAGCCTATTGGCTGAACATTGCTAGGCACTCTTTGATAAGTGCTCTCTTTATTCTTCTCATGTGGAAGGCTGGATTACAGAGCTGATGGGYTTTGTAGGTGGAATCAGGCAATTAAAGTCTTTTTCAAAAGTGTAAACCCCKGTAAACAGAACAGGGTCATTTTGGGCATAATCTTTGGAGGGGCATTTTGTTTCTTGAATTTTATTTTAGTTGCTTTGAACTTTAACTTTGGTGTTGAATTGTTTTCTCCTGTTTTTATTGGTGTAATTTATATGYAGACCTCCCACATGCATCTAATTCAATTTCATGTTGCACTGTGCTTTTCTGTTCTTTCAGGCAAAATTTCCATTGAGGCTTTTTCTAGGTTCCAGGCAATTCCAGTGCTCCTGAAAAGTCAGGTAACTGCACTAAGGGGAGGATTGCTTCCACTTGAAGGTAGCAAGCATGCACCATCCTCTCTTGGGCTCATCCCTGCATCTCSCATTCTAGTCTGCAACACTTCCAAGAGAGACCTATTTATTTGTAGATCATTCCAAATACAGGCAACTTGGTCTCTGCCTTTAATCCCAGCAAAAATCTACCAGGACTGAGAAAAGCTTGCAGACATATTTCAGCTGGTTCAACACTCAGCCCGGGTGCACAGCTCTACTACTCAAATTTAGGAAGCTGCCATGATGATACCTGCACCTGAGCTACTCATCCTGGCTTCTGTTTGCAATKGAGAGAGGGGGTGGAGTCACTTGGAGATTTATCAGACCTACMTTGAAGTGTTCACATTAGGAAAAGCTAAACCTTATGCTGGAAATGCCTAAGAGGCATAAAAGAGAAATGCGTTTGAGCAGAATGGAAGAACTATTGGGAAAGTTTTTTTCTGGCAGATGGAGACTTTTCAACTGTCAGCATGTGAGAAAATGGGAAGCTGGCAACAAAGGAAGGAAATGYGAAAGGAAAGGAGGAAATTGCTATTCAAAAGAGGCTAGTCAGAATATATGAAGGCATACACTGCAGTGAAATTTCTGGGCTCCTAAATGACCAAAAATATTTAATTATGTTAGAAATCTGATGTTTCTCCCTGGATTGACTGGTCATTTTTCTTTCTGCATTTTGCTTTTAACTAACTAAAATGCAGGTGGTTCTGCAAAGCTTGTAGGTTTGACTGTTTTCACCATCAAGTGTCAAAGAAGCAATGAACTGTGAGCCCAAGCTGTGACAGGGTGAATCTTCAGGGAAGTTTTCCTGGGAACCTTTAGATACCAGCTAGTCTTGAAGAGCTGGAGCTCTAAATTCCCATTTCTATCAGCTGAGAAAACAGTCTTTTTGCCTAGAGACCATGCAAAAGAGGCCACAAAAAGTACTGATYCTGGAATGTCCTTGGAAGATAAAGGCCCATTACCCCAAAACAGAATCTGCAGACCCAGTGACTAAAACTACCAAGTATTTAGCTGAAGTGCTTGGCCAGAATTGAACTTTGCAGAGTGTTTGATCTCGTGCCAAAGCAACTCTCATTCTCTCATTCTCCTACAAGCATTCCTTTACAAATTTAAGATTGTATAAGAGGATTTAGATGGCGGCAGTAGAACATTTTGGAAATAAAACAAAGTGATCTAATAAGCAAAAATTCCCATTTCACTAACAATATCACTGTGTCTTAAAACATTTGTTCTGCTTTTACTAGGCCTACAACACAGTGGCCAATAAAAGAGAACTTTGTTGAGTGAAACAAAGTATTTAACCATCTACTGCAAAAAATGGGTAAAGGAAAGGAAATTAAGAAATTTTTTTGCACCTCAAGGTGCAAGTCTGCAATCACGAACATAATTAAAATCTGGAATTAACAATTTTCCTGAGAAGTAAGAGAAATTTCATTGATTTAATAATCTGAACTGCATAATATCYTRTAGATTATAATCTCAACATGGCAGWAAAATGGACAAAATGGTCTTATGCCATTGTTAGTATCTAATTTATATGACACTAGAAGCCACATGCTTGGTCAATGTGAGTTTGCAGAGCTCCATCGTGTTCACTGGACCCTTGAAGATCTACAGACAAAGAAGGGAAAGAAGTGCCCTCCTACATACAGCAACTTCAATTAATTAATTATGGAACAAATGTTTACATCTCCATTTGAATGGAATACCATCTTTTTTCTTTTGCAGCTCTTGAGCTCTTCACTGCAATGATATTTGAAGCTGGTTTTAACTCTGTTCTGAAGGTCTAACTTTTCTTTTTTTTCAGAGCCACTAATTCAGTTCTTGAATTCTCAGCCTATAATGAATTGGAACATGTGCTCTTGACACACCATAACTACATGATTACGTATGTAAAGAAGTGMTCAGGATCTTAACTCTTCTGTCAAAATATACAAAATGCAAGTGCTAGGTTAAGAGCATATGTGAATGCCATCACAGAAGCTGATCACACATTTTCCTTTCAACACTTCTCATCTGTATTTAGCATTTAGCAATAGTAACATAGATTAAATGATTTGGAGCCTTTGCAGGTGTAATTAAGTGAATAAACACAAAAAGAATGGAGAACATTTACCTCTCCAGCAACAACATAATATTTATCTTTCAGATATTGAGCAAATGAATATTTGATCAGTACACTTGAKTTTTTCCCTAATGTTACGAGGGTATCAAGCAGCTACAAAAAGCTATTTTAGTCAAAATCTTAGCTAATGTGTAATTTTCACAAACTGAGACAAAAACCCTTTAATTGAACAACRAATTCCAGAGAAATTTAGCAAAAAGTTTTATTTAAAAAAATAATTGAAAAATAGACAGGGAAAAGGAAAGCATGTGTGTGAAAGAAGGCTGTGATTACAGGCAGATCCCTACAGAAATTTTAAGGGCTCAAATTAATTATGAGTATCTGGGAAAAGGAGACAGGTGGAATATAAAAGTCCAGATCTGCATTTAGCACCAAATTACTTAAGGAAGTATCCCTTATAGAATTCAGCAAACCTTAACATTAAACCCCAAAAAATATTAGTTCTTAGCACTTCCTTATATGAAAATATTAATTGCATCTGTAAATAGYTATCAGCTGATCACTAAGGCTGGAAGTTTTTTAATGATTTCTCCAAAGAATCAAAGATTAGTCACATTCCCCTCCTATTTGGTGAGCTTGTCCTCCACTGATGAGGAAAAGCCTTTGTCCAGAAGCAGCTACTCCTAAGCYTCTGGCTTCACTGGGTTCCCTGGCTCTGAGCTACCTGACTCCTCAAACCTATCCTGATGGAAAGCTGCATTTCCCTCCTAACCCATAAAACAGGCACAGGCCAGTACAGAGTGAAGGCTGAGCTGATTAATGCTTGTAAGTGCTTGCAAACACTGAATGTTTACATTCAGGAAAATACAGCCAGAATTCTGGGCCTTGCAAGCCAAAAGGGCCTCTGGCCTCCAGCTTTCTGGGGAGTTTGTCATAACACGCTTCCAAAGCCACATTTTGCAAGGCTGCCCATGCAAACTGGTGACACTTGTGAGCAGAGCTGGCATGGACAAGTGGGGGTCATCTTGAAAACAAGCAATTTATGGTTCCAGAAGAAGGRATGAGAAAAAGAGATGCAATATTTCTACTCATTCACATCACCATATTCAAATTCCTTTCATATAACTGTACAATATATTTTCCTATAGGATTTACTTGATTGATTGGAGGCCAATACAATTATTTTTCAATTTTAACCACTCCAGAGCAAGAGAGATTTTTTTCAACACTTTTTTTTCTTTTTTTGTCTAGAATATCACCACCTTACAGGACTTTCTGGGGCTAAATCCTTCTCCATATGATCAGGATTTTTGTCAAGAGCCTCTTAAAACACAAAGCAGTAAAATTTGTTTTAATTTGACACTGAAAATATCTTGACAGTTTTCTTTCTAAAAAGAGGATATATATCTTAACCTTTCTTTCAGAAAAGAAAGGACTTAAACTCACAGATATAAAATTATTATTATTATTATTATTATTATTATTATTATTGTTCATATTTCAAAACTTACATCGATTTTGCCAGCAGAGAAACTGCAGAGTATATCTCCATAAGACAGATATCAGTCGCGCTGCTCAGAGCAGATCTAGAAAGTGCATGTGTAAAACAATGAAGGCAGCAGAATTTGGGCTAAAGAAACATCTATGGCTGTGATTAATCAGACCCAGGCACCAAATTGATTCCACAATGATTGCATTTACCACATGGCTACTATGGGAAGTGGGGAGCATTATACAGGGCTGGAGTAGTTCATGTCTCAGATGTAATTGTCCAGAAACTAGTTCCCCCTTTTTATCCCATTGCTCAAACCACCCACAACTAGAAGGCAGATCTCAAAATAAATAATGGTAAACGGGGGACCCAGGGATTGACAGATCCAGCCTTTGGTAATTGAACATCGTGGCTTATTGCATGACTTGGTCTTGCATATTTAATAGAAATTGTTCCTCATAGTTACTCTGTATAGACAGTCCTGTTGAAAGCAAAGACCAGAGTTATACTGTGGGATTTAGGAGTGCTCTGTTGTGGTTAAAAGAGGGTGAATATCAGCCCTCTTCTTCTTACCACAAACCCAGGTTTCCACATAAGGATGTCTGAGTCCAAGGAGGAAGGAAGTTGTGGTACATTTTAGTACATCTGTGATGAGATAGGGGGGGACCAGAATTTCATTACTATGTAAAATATCTATCACACAATATAAACACACCTGACTTTGCAGATTTAAGAAATTAATTTACTAAGCAAAATAAAGGAATCTCAAAGAAAAGGTGTTGAACCAGCACTGTGCTCTAAATTCTGAAATCCCACTTTCTAAAGTTGTTCCCTCATGCCATATACTCACACTTGCACTCTTCATCCATGAAAACACAGCTTCATCAGTCATGCTGGACAGGCACACAGCAGTTCATACATGGAGGTGCATGAAATTTCAGTTGCTCTGAAATTAGTTGCTTGTGGTTGATCAAGGTGATAAAAGTGGGCTATTGTCTCTCCTTCTCTCACATAGCTTCTTGCTCAAACACATTAAAAAAAACAGAGAGCTGACACTCTCAGAAAACCATGCACAGTTCCCTATTTTAAATACCAGTGGAATATCATGACTGAAAAAAAGGAGATGACCTGAAAAGTTCAGAAATATTCTCAGTCCTTCAAAGTTAAGATATCACATTTCAAAAACTTGATACAATTCCTTTAAAGGGCAGAAGTCAGAAAACTTGAAAGTGGCTCATCCATTCTAAGTGCCTACTTTCCAAGTGAATCAGTCTTTTTCTAGGAGATTCTTTGAGTTGGAGGTCTGTTTCTGAACTATATATAGAGATCACATCCCACCGCAATATTTGGAGTCACATGTGGAAAGCAGCTGAAACAGCTGTCTCACATTTTGAAGCCAGGCTATTAATTGTTAAGTACCCATCAGCACACAGGCATTCAGCCCATTCACAAACCTGTATCTACAGAGCTTTATAATASAAGCAAAAATAAATATTCTATGAAACATCTTGGCATGGAGCATTATTTCCAAAGACCACATTCTGCACAACCTTAAGTGTGCCTGCACAGGGAAATTGCCCATTACAACTGCAGTAGAATAAGCTCTCCCTGTAAGCTCCACCAGAACAGCTATTCAGTGAATACTTCACTCCAGAATAAAAGTGATTTAATATCAAAATAATTATTCCACTGAGGTTTACTTTGCCATTGGTAATCTGGACAATTTCCTGTTTCCAATTTTTCTGTTCCAACAGGAATACCTACCTGAAGGTTTTAATCATGTATTAAAAATAGAAAAAAATGGTTTTTGTGCTTTCATTATACTTCTGTTAAAATGAATGTTATTCATTTGTTCAAATATGGTCCAATTAATGTGATATTATTAATTATTTCTACACTGACAGAGATGTTGCAATTCAGCAATCAGTTACTGCACATCTGCAGCAAATATTGCAGAATAATTTGTTGGAGGGATTTTGTTCACAACATTGCTAGACTTTCTAATAAAGTAGAACTACCTTTTAGACTGGTTTCAATAAAATTACTTCCTATGCATATATAAATAGAYTTTATCCATAAAACTGGAAAGTCTTTTGGTACAGTCTCACTCCATTTGGGTATGATAATGTTTTCTTTTTGCTTTAAAGACTTTATTTGCTAGAGACCACATATAGGAATTCATTAGACAACATTCATACCTTTAAAAATATTTTGTATGAACTATTTTTAAAGGACAAACAAGTGTGACTATTTTTTTCACACACTTATGCCATAAATGCTAACATTCAAAGGGAGYTGAAGGTTTCAGTCACATCACACTTTCATTCTTACTTTTCCCTTTCTCCATCATGGCCTTCTCAWCCCCTTCTAGGATATCATGAGTTAAACAAGGACTGTTGACTTTCCATTGTATTTTCTTCATTTTTTCAGCTTCATATCAGATGCTTATTGTAGCTCAAACATTAATGATRAAACTTAATCTTTTGAATCATGTAAATATCTATGATTGAATTGAGGCCAAATTGACAAGAGAAGAGCAAGAAAAATTTCTCAGAAAAGTCTGTCTCCATGAAGTTTCTTCCTCAGCTGCTTGTTTGAAAAGTAAACCAAGGAGATGGAGTTTGATTAGCTGATATAAGTGTAGATCCTTCAAATGTAACAAAAAATTATTCTAACAAGCTTTGTGATGTCCTTATACCTGAACACCCCCARAAACTTTGGATGTATTTAATCAGCCTAAAGACTTACCTTTTTCATATTGACAGTAATTGAGGGGGAAACCCCAATCCCAGAAAAGGGGCAGACGGTTGGTTGAAGAAGGAAATGAGTAAWTCCATAATTATTTCAGAAAAGGATAGAAAAAGATAGTACAAATTCTATATTTTGTATAAACAAAGAAATATGTCTATACTTGCATCCTTGAGCAGCATCCGAAAAGAAATACAGAAGACCAGTCCTGTGGTACTATGAAGTCTCAATCTCCTTTTGCGGGTCATAGCCATTAACCTTCTTTTAAATCTGGGAACTTGATACTTCTCTTCAGTAACTGAGGAAGCAGAGTCATTCTGAAACAGCTGCCATAGGATTATTGCTCACCCTGGAAGAGACACATAAGGCCACCTCGATTGTATTGGGGCTTGAACCACATCTGATCTAGTGGGAATCACTAATCTCCATRTTATTAGCCATTCTCCCATATACAACAAGCCAAGGTACCAGGCTCCAAGGGTTAAACTCAGAAAACCCATCAGTATTGTGCTATCATTGAGGGTCATAAAATCATTCATATAGTTATAAAATTAACATTTTTGCTATTGATGTTATGCTTATTCTAGCAAGCTGAAATGCATTTCTGTTCTTGAAGCTCAATTTCTGTGTGTTTCTGTGTCTGTGTATGATCTAAATATCTATTAGACCACTGTCACTGGAGAATGACTCTGCACCTTCTGTTAGCACTCAGGTAGGAGTACAGAAACTAAGCTCCCAGGCTTTAAGCTACAGCTGTAATATTTTAGTGAAACAGATTCTGAGTGTATCTTTTGTAAGATGAAAAATTGGATACCAAAAGTGTGATGAGAAAGAGAATTACTGTGTGAAATTTGACATGGGAAAACAATAAAACAGGCATCTACGAACTCCTTGCTGCTAAAATTTTGGAAGTTATTCTGATGCCTTTCAACAGAAACTTGAGTATGCATGCAGTTTTAAGCATCTATGAAAAGGTGGGAGGGGTGATGCGGGGGTGTTGAATACCACTAGCATTTAAATGTCAACCCTGGCTGCCTGAAGA
The DNA here is from genome assembly GCF_030028575.1 of Malurus melanocephalus. Lineage (NCBI taxonomy): Eukaryota > Metazoa > Chordata > Aves > Passeriformes > Maluridae > Malurus > Malurus melanocephalus. The sequence continues at coordinate 673,048 of NW_026623368.1, forward strand.
GGTATTTATGTGCCTACATTCTCCTTGTGAATCTAGGTCTTTAATGTTTAATGTGGATGTTACTGATTGCTAGAGTGAGATGAATAATTCACAATTAGCAATGTATTCATCCAGCCTAGCTCGTTCTGCTTGCAGAATGTGCAACAGAAAATCTAGATTTTCCTGAATTTATTTGCTTTATTCCTTTAGAAGGATTGCAAACAGCTTCTGTCAGAGATTTGTCCATCACAATASAATTCTGAGCTTCATAAATTAAACTGCAAGAGTTCAGATTATTCTGTGCRTTTTTCTGATCTCTGTTTGTGGTTTCTAATAGGTTTTGAACCTCTTGGGGAGTTTCAGTCGACAAAGAAGATTAAGAAATTTTAGGACAGTTTAATTCTTATCCTCTTTAATCACATAGCTTTTCAGGAATTCATAGCCACCARAATTAGTTTGCTACTGAATACCTTTCCTGAAAACTGAGTTGAAGTCACTTTTTCTTTCACTGTTGGCAAGTCTCATAGAAGACTTATGAACTTGATTAAGGAGGGGGGAGGAACCACAGAAGCCTGATAGATCAGTCTCAGTCACCACATTTTTTAACATACRTCTTCATTATCTTGGACACAGATTTTCGCAGCCAATCCATGGCATTGCTACCTCCCAGCCTGTAGAAGTCACCCATTYTCAGTGGGACAGCTGGATCTCTCTGAGTGATGTGAGTCTCTGAAGCCGCTCTTTTATTTTGAGGCATCAAACCTGCACAGCAATGGGCAGCCTTAATCCAGTTAGATAAGAGACTGCGGTCTCTTAAGTACTTACAGTAAATCCCTAATAACACAAAAACTATTTTTGTGTCAGTTTTGCACCCAGGTGTACTGCTTCTCTGTTTCCTCTGTACAGTAATAAATGTCACCTATTGTGTAGAATGGTGCAAATAAAGCCTGTTTGCTCAAGCCTTTGCYGAAAGCAAGTGCAAAAGGAATAGGAAATGGATGTAGAACTCAATCAAAAATGCACAGAAGATATTTTAGAGTATTTGTCTAGCTCTTAATGATTAAACAACCAACATGTCAAGCAGTTGCCATGCAGAATRCATTCACTGTTTGCTTGGCAGTTTAAGGTACCTAATGTACTCCAGTGCAAAATGCTAATGTTTTATTAACATATCAAGCTTTTTAATGTGTCTTTAATTAAACATTAAAAAATTCTCCAGGATAAATGTTTTGATAAAAATCCAGTATTTTGTCACTGCTTTCCAACCATGTGCTCTATCCACTATGTCTCTACAGAACCAGCTGCACTGTAGCAATGGGAATACTCTAAATGTCCATCTTGGTTTTAGAATAACAATTATTTTGCTTCAGTTTCTTCTCTGGACAGTCCCATCTCTTCTTTCTCTGGAAGTGGAGAAATTCATATTTTCTGGGGTTTCAAACAGGCTACCTATTTACAATCAGAAATCAGACATTTGCTTCCTTTACCACATCTTGGCCAAATCTGGGTAGATTCAATGTGAACACATCACAGCAGAAAGAGCAGAGTCTCCTCTAGAARTGTCCACAAGGACCCTCTTCACTCYGTGAAGTTTRAAAATATTAGAGAAYGCTTCTTACATAYATATTTTGTRTTTATTATAGCGGCATATTTTGACATTATGCCACTGGGAAAAAAGACRGAGGTGAGTAACATGTAATAAGTGATAAAAAAAATATAGCAACTAAATTGCTGCCACAAGCAGCTGGAACTGAATGAATATTAAAACCTCTTTTGACGTTCAACTTCTAATAACACATTTCACATACCATCCAGCTTGGATAATAGCAATATCAAGCTCAAGTGTCTGTTTCCAGTTAGCTTCAATTTCATAAGTTTACATGTAATTCCTTATGTTTCAATGTAGTAATTCAAATTTCCTCCACACTTAAAAAAATATGTAAAAGCCTCTAAAATGCATTATCATAGGATAGATAGATAGATAGATAGATAGATAGATAGATAGATAGATAGATAGATAGATAGATAGATAGATAGATTTTGGTTCATGACTATTTCTGCAAAAAATTAGTAAATGCAACAACAGAAGTTTCATTAGTAGAGTTCTTAGATGCTCTCATAACTTGAGCATAAGGGTAACACTTATAGGACACAGGTGATGCATAAACATTTGGTGTCAATTTTGATTTAGGAGAACCTTACACTCTTCCTGGCAACATCACTTCACTGACAGTGGATCACAAGAGAGCACATCCAAGGGAATACCCAAGTCAGTTACCATCCTTTACATTTCTGTTTATAGAAATACTAACGTGGTGTTTATTCTAAGTGGCTGTGTTCCAGTACATTTCATAGCCTAGTGTAACTAAGACATAATTGTGCCTTTGAGCACATTGCATTTGAAAAACTACGATTGTTACAATAGGTAACTAATCAAACGATGGAAAAATCTCTCCACAAACATTTTAGAAGAATGAAGTTTCCCCACTTGTGGCAAAATAATAAAGAGGATATTTTATAGGAATGTTCTTGTCACAAAACCACATATTCATAAGATCTGGGCTGGTCCCTGTGGAATGAATAAAAAATACAGGGCTAGAGTTACAGTAACTCACACTCTTGACAAAGACAATCTTATGAAAACTCAACTGACTTTTCACTGTCAAAATCTTGAAATCCAAAGGTTTTTGAAAGTATTTGTAAGTTTTTTCATCRAAGATCATAGAACCATTAAGGCTGGAAAAGACCCTTAGGATCATTAGGAATCATACCCTTAGGATTCATAGGAATCCAACCATTAATCTGGTACTGTCAAGTTCACCACTAAACCATGTCCCTAAGTGCCACATCTACACCTTTTTTGAACACTACCAGGAATGGTGATTTTACCACTTCCCTAGGGAGCCTGTTCCAGYGCCACACCATTCTTTCAGTGGGGACATTTTTCCTGCTGTCCAATCTGAACTTTCCCTGRTGCAACCTGAGGTTCTTTCCTCTTGTCCTATTGCTTGTTACTTGGGAAAAGAGGCCGACCCCCAGTTGGCTACACTGTTCTTTCAGACAGCTGTAGAGAGAGACAAGGTCTCCCCTGAGCCTCCTTTTCCCCACACTAAACACCCCCAGCTCCCTCAGCACTCCTCACAACTTGTGCTCCAGACCCTTGACCAGCATCACTGCCCTAATCTGGACTGGTTATGGCCCCCAATGTCTTCGTTGWAGATCTGTTGTGGCTCCATAAAACACTATTGCTGTAATTCTCAGAGCCTCATATTCCTGCTGTCTTCTTAAAAGACAGGCTTTCACTTGTGATGTTCATTGCTKCTAGGTAATATGTACCCATAGCTTTAGATTTCCTGCCAACAACACTTCAAGTGATAGATCCGAGCTGTATAACTCTTAATTTTAAAAAAAAAAACATGAGAACTGTAGTAAATCAAGATGAAATTTCTACCAGTTCAATTTACTCAGCATCCATGGGTGAATCTAGTGACTTTGCAATTTTCTCTGCCTTAGATGGTTGAAATCRGGTGTGTGGGTGTAATAATGAGCTTTTTTCACAAGAGAAAGGGAAAATCATCACTTTTTCTCGGCATCTTTCTCTGATCTTGGCCTGGAGATGCCACTAATGAGAGTCAGACAACTGTGCTTTCCACTCTGCTTGTTTTCTCATCAGCTTTCCTGATTTACTCAAGTCTCTCCTGATTGTGATCTCTCATGAAACTTGATGTCAGTAAGCATTCTAGAGATCTAAATATGGTTTCATTTGTCATCCAAAAATGTGCTCATTTGTTTGCTTTTGATGCAGGAGTTCTGGGGCAGTGTRGCCCTGTGCTCCAGGATTGGATAGACAGAGCCTCTGTGTGTGACCTCAGCCCTGTGCATTTACACCACAGATTTACATTCCTGTGCTCAGCACTGAAAATAATCAGGTAGCTCCACCTCTCTCACAATTTAGATAGTTCCCATCCAGCAAACCAGGGGAATCTGGACAAGGGAAATCTGGACAAGCTCTGCATTGAAAATTTAAGTTTCTAAGGGTCTGATCTGCCTAAAAACTGAATGCTTCAAGAAAATGCAAGGTGATTAAGATCACTAGATACCCAAGGCTACCTTCTGAAGCCATACTCTTCTAAAGGAAGGTCACACAGGCACTTGAAAGTGCCCACTATAATGATTACATTTAACATCTTTGATTCGCTACTGAGCATCCAGGAGCCAGTCCTGTGATTATGAACTCTGACAAAAATAATTTCATTCCAGCATAGCCACTGGCTCTAGTGGCATCACTGTTTGATTAAGCATTCATCCCAAGAGCAGGAAATTGCCAGATCTGTCCAAAATGGTGGCAGAAGTAAGAAATGCTTGTAACAAAAACTGATTATTGGAACAGGGRGCATAAGAACAGAATCTYTTCTTATTGCTTCATAAGTAGTAAYTTTTGCTTTTAGGCCATTTGAATATTTTCTAGGAAGATTGACATATAAAATTTGAATATTTYTTGCTGTTTTCTGCATAAGAACAGTATGCAGTTTCAAGCACCAATTAGATTTTCTCAGCTATTTTAGTTTCAACCACACAATAACCTGATTGTGCTATAAAAGGCAAAGAGTACAYAGCATATAACATGCTAATTGCAGCACATATAATCTCTATATAATGATTAATAAATGTATTTTTTCTCATAAAAATAGCTTAAAAAATTAGAATAATCTGCCGCTCTTCTTAAGTAGATATATGTGGATTTTATTTGCACTGTTCCAGAAATCAATTAAATTAAATTCAAAAGCCTCTGCATAAAGAAATTATAGAATAAAAAAAAAAAAAAAAATCCAAGGCCTTCACACATGTGGACAAAATTTGATCTCTATGGCACTTCCTGAAATGAATGGCCAATTTACCAAGAAATTTCCAGGACTAGCTAAAGTTGTCATAAGACCAAGGAATTGCTGTAGACTTTTTCCCAGATTAAGAAGATTACGCTTAATTATTGCATAAATTGGATACCATCACATATTTCTCAGCATATGTTCTCACAGAAGATAAAGGTTACTTTTGTGTTAATTTCCAAACTTGTTTTATACATAAATTACTATTGGATGGAATTAATTTGTCATTTTCTTTCAGGAGAAAAGATTTTCAAAGTACCACATGCAGCAGGTAGAGTTTATTTAGGTTGAAATGCAGAATTGCTCCAACAATCTTCCTAGGAAAATTCCTTAATCTGTGCCCAGTTCASAATGCAGGAACATGATGGGGGGGCCCTGGTGAAGGTGGAGAGGGTGAATGAAAGGGAGGCAGGTACACATTTACTGTGCAGGAGAGGGGCTTCTTTGCCATAGATAAAGTGTATTGAGTGGATAATGCTTTTGTCACATTCGTCACAGATGCCTATTGCCACCATGAGCTGGCAGCCTCCCAAGCACAATTGTTTAGACACAGCAAAGACAGAGTTATGCAGATGTTGAGCAATTGTCGATAAAGATCAGGTGAGCTTTAGAGGGGAAAATCCCAGTGGCCTAGMACAGTATCTCCATAACACAAGACTAATTTTAACCTAGTAAGTTAAACATTGCCAGAGAAGRCAAACAGCACAGAAACACAAAATGAGGTCAGGAGATTAAAATAACAATGCCAAACACAAGTGCATGAAAGTCAGGACTTCAATGAATGGCTTGCTTCTGATATTTTTATAGTACAAGCTTCAGAGCAGCTACAAGTACCTTTGAGTTCAGTTTATCCTTTGGGCTACTATATCYTTTTTACTTTTATGATCAGCTGAAATAGAAGCAGTAACACTCACCATTTTCCTCTCACAGTATCCGTGGGAGGCTCKCTGTTGTGGGCACAGACTGCTATTGTCATATCCAGCCTGCTTGTCCCCCAGAGCTACAGGGTGAGCAGGCAGGCAGACACACTGTTCTCGTCCCTCAGACATCTCTGGTACCCTGTGTCTGCTGAGCAAAGGACGGAAAGGCACCACGTGGAAAGGCCGTGCAGACAGCGAGCCAGCCTGCTTGCCTGCATGGCTTCAGGTCAGGAGCCATGAGTTTCTCTGGCTTATTCAGGTGGAAAAGGCTCATCAGGAATGGCCCTGTACCACCCAAAAACACAGGAGGAAAAGCAGAGGGATAAAAGGAAAGGAGTCACCAACTCAGCATTGACAGGGTTTACACAGAGCAGTGCTCAAGGATATATGAAACAGGGAATGAGGTGTCCGGTTGAGGGTGGGTGTTGCTGGATAGGCTGTGGGTAATTAATACTGAGAATAGGAAGTAAAAACTTTGAAATTTCATTCAGCCAAGAAATGTGATTTTTTTATATTCTTCTTCACACATCTTCAGGCTGTCCTTCACAGAAGGGAAAGCACTGCAGGTGAATCCCTATAACATTTCTTAGAGGGTCTGACAGACGGCAGTTTATTCGGCATTCCTCCTTTACATAGGGAAGGRAAAAAACCTAGAAACAATTATTAGTGCTGGGTATTCATACACTGATATATCAAGGACTGTKAGTATTCTCAGGCACTGTCACTTCTTAAAAGGGCATTCAAAACGTGGCAATACAATCTCTACCGTATGTTTCCATAGGATACTATTCCTTCAACCTGACACTTTCAATTTCCCTCCCTCAAACAACCGATTTGTCCAAATCTGTTTCAAAATTGGCTGGTTGTTATGCAGTGGCAAATTAATTGTCATAACACTATCAATTATAGCCAAACAATTAGTATGGTCCAAAGGAAAGCCCGTCCTATCGCTTGTACCAAGGTCAAAGAACAGACTCTTCAATTTAATAAACAGCAACTCCCCCTAGTCTGTGTTTCTCCTCAAATCAAGACCTGTTTTACTGGAATTTATTTTAACTGCATTTCATTACTTAATATCATAAAAAAGTAATAAAAAGATTCATATTAGTTTCCCTTGAAGTGATGTGAAAACACATCTTATTGTATTTATAATCCTTTCAAGCTATAGCTTTATGATCAAACAGCTGTTGCAACAGTGAATTTTATCTTCATAATCTCAGCTAGTGATCTCTCTTAAAAATTGATACTATCTTTTGTAATGTTAATAATTTAATATACAAATAGCTACACAATATAGATGTACTACTAAAACTAAAGGACAGTGCTGGCACAAGGACAAATGAATATAAACAGATTATGAATAAATTTAGGCTGGAAATCAGAAGAAGATTTTTAACCATCTGGGAGATGTGGTTCAAAAATAGCCTTCCAAAAAAAAAAAGGGAAGAAAAAAATGAAACAAACCTGTAGTGAGGGCAAGAAAGCATTTTAATTTCTGGAAGAATTCGATTCCTGCTGTCTCAGCAAATGTTGCTTTTGAAGGCATATGCTCTTTGGTGCTCTTGCTCAGTTTGGGAGGGTCTTTGAACTAACTAATTTTTTTAAATTTTTCTCCATGTTTACTCTGTCCTTGACACTGCACTGAAGAACAGCATCTTTTAATGTCTATTTTATCACTTTCAGAAGGCTTTTGAGTTTTGAGCATTTTGCCATGAAAAACGGAAGGTCTCTTACAAAAACCCCATGACATGTTCTTGGGAATTCCACATGAGGGAAATGATATGTTCACACCTGAAATAGATTTGTTCTGAGATCTTTGCTCTTCACTACCTACTCTAGATCACTACCATCATTTTATATGTCGTTTCACACCAGCGAAAGCTCCTTTATTTTATAAGAGTGATATTTTYCTTGAGTAGAAGATTTAATTAATGTCTTTGACTTTTCTCATTGTCTCCTGTGTGGACCACTCTAGCCAAAGACACAAATGCTGAAACAGAACGCTGTAGTTATTTCCATACAATTTTGCTAGCTACTATTTCAAATGAGCAAATTCTGTCTGCATGTAAGCAAGTCTTTTCTTCAGCACATTGTTTCCCCATGTCAGCCTGTACTCATAAAGCATTTGAATTTCTTACATCTTCCTGTTTGCCCTAATAGCAGAAAAAGCCAGTACTCATGCTACTTGTCAGATCATTGACATTTCTCCTCACTTCACTCACTTTTTTTAATTTTACCTTTTCTGTATTTTTTCTTGTTTAGTTTTGCTCTATGTCTCCTTCAAGGACCACAGCATGTTTTCCTGGTTGTTATTCAGCATAAGTGTCAGGTCTCTGAATACATTTCCTATTTACCTTCTATTCCTGCACCAAAAGTTATTTAATTTTTAATAAGAAAGTCTTTGAACAAGACTTTTTATCACTATGAAAAATGACTGTACTGTTTTCTTACTCAGTCTGAACTTTTCAGAATATATATTTCTAGAAAATTTATTAAGCTTTTCTGACTCTGGAACTGCCTGCCTGTGCCCCCTCTGCAGACTCAGAAAAATCAAATAGCTCACACTTTCACAAGACAACTGATTGTGAGAGGCTATAACTTCGTCTTTCAGGAGACTTCAGACCTCCTGAAGATTTACTAACACTCTTGCTGGCCAAGTGCTCTGTTAAAGCTCCTTTGAAGCCACTCAGCTCAGTCTTCTCTGGGAAGACTTGAAAATATCGTAAGCACTTCCATTTTGTATTTTCCCTTCGCTTCTCTCTGCTCAATGCTTACCACAGCCTCCTCCTGTACAGGCTCACTGTGTGCATGCACAAGTTCTCAGGAAAACTCTACAGGCATGTATCTGTTACTGGAGCTTTGTCACCTTTCTCACTTTGAGCAAGGGATAATTTCAGGAATAATGAGATACAATGAATGGGAGTTTCATACATAGAATTGCAGATTCCTGGTGATGCTTTTAAAATATCAGCAAAACTCGTTATTTCTCCCTGYTCTGCTTGACGTGACCCAGTCAGGTCAGAACTCCAGTTCTCCCAGTGAATGGCCCTTCACAAAGCTGTGAGAAGAGTAAGTTCACCACTGATTTGTTGATGCTCAGCTGTTGTGCAGACAGGAAAGCACAAAGCTGATATAGCATCTTTCTCTGAATCGGGAGGTTCTGCTGATCAGAGTCTGTAGTGACAAAGTGGATTGGTTTCAAACTCWGAGAGCAGGTTTAGAATAGATATAAGGAAGACATTCTTTACTGAGGGTGGTGAGCCACTGGAATAGGTTRCCCAGAGAAGCTGTGGATGCCTCATCCCTGTATGTGTTTAAGGACAGTTTGGATAGAGCTCTGAGCAGCCTGATCTACTGAAAGGTACCCCTGTCCATGGCAGGAATATTAAAAGGAGATGATCTTTAAAGCCCTTCATTTTCAGGTCATTTTAGGATTCTATGATTTTCATTGATAGCACCTCTCTTAGATTGCTGTTAGACAATCAGTGAAAAGTTTTGAATGCATACCAAATTAATCTGAACGTTTCTTTTTTTCCTAAGGAAATTATACTCTGACTAATGTTATGGGTGAAGCAGCACAATCTTTTTTTTTTTTCCAGCCTGAAAGCTGTCCTTCTCATAGAGACAAAAAGCACATCAGAAGTTGTTGCTATCTCAGCCGCTATTCTGAATGCAAACTTCCTATAGTCTAGGGTGTCCAAGCCCACTCATTGGATTATACCTATTTGAATCTTTTTGGCTATTATGTAGAAAGTTTTCTCCTTCCCTCAAACAAGAAAAACCTTCATCTGTAAATAGAAATACTTGCAGATTTTTAACACATGAAGAAGTTGAGGAGGACATCTTTGGGGTTTTCTAGAAAAGTTATTTATTTTACAAAAAATTGGCTCTTCACACATACTGGAGAATATATTCTATTTCTGCATGAAAATAATACTGTATTCACTAGCATTGCAACATCAATATTCAAAGGMTTTGTAGACTCTACAATAGCATACCTAGTTCAGAATTATCAGAGCACCACCAGATGTAATGCATAGTAATCTTATTACACATTGACAGCTTACACCCTAATGGCTCTGATGGAGCTGTTATGATGTATTGTGTCATATCCTAATAGGGATATAGCACCAAAAACAGATGTATCTTGACAAGCTCCACATAAACTAGATCTGAAGGATCTATGGCTCTGTATGCTGACAGTGCATAWAAGCTGAAAAAGTTTATATAAAATGAAAAATTAAGTGCTCAGGAGAGGTCTGCTTTAGTAATAATAATACTTTTCTCTTATCTGGACCTTTCTGTGTGAAGATATTGAAAGACTTTGATTAATTGAATCTTACCAACATTCTGCGTGCTAGGAAATGTTTTAATATCCCCCATCTCACGCTGAGGCACAGATATGTTCTGTGACTTGTCAAGGTCACCCTGCAAGTCTGTGACTGGGAACTCAATGTTCCTTGCTTCAGCCCTAAGCCTTAGGAATAGAGTCCATCTTCTGCTATTGCTTAGAAATATTAACAAACTTGAATTTCACCCAGTTATCACATCCAAAGACTATTTAACAATGTAAATTCATACTAATTCKAGTGCTAATCCTTCAGCACTTGTAGGTTATAAAACTGATGGCTTTGCCCTTGCCTTCCCTTAATTCCATTCATTAGACTGGTGATATTATTTGTATATAATTTTTAGAATTTTATTTTGAGTCAGGATGAAAACAACAGAATGATTTTGTATTCCCTTGCAGGTTGGTTTGGAGGTGTCACAAGCCTGCGCTCCTACATAATTTAATGCAGTCAGTGTGACTGAAGAAAGAACTGCAGGACCATAAAATATAAAAACAGAGAGACAGTTCAGGTGCAGTGTAAAATGAGATTCTTGTACTGGTATCATCCTTTGCTTTTCCCATGGGGAGGGGAAGTTGAAGTTTTGAGCCTTTAAGCTAAAAAAAAAAAAAAAAAAGGAAAATATTTTAGTACAAATGTATATTTGAATATTAATCCTGGGTTGATGCTTCCGGTTGGAGACATTTGAGACAAACAGGAGAGTGAATAGGAGATACACTGTACTTGTTCTCTGTTGGTGCTGTTATACAGGAACAGGGTACAAAGAGGCAAAACATTTTATGTATAATTGATGGAGAGTGCAACCGAGAGATCTGTGCAATAGAGTTAATTTCCTTCTCACCGTGCTACCTCTCATGCTACCTTTCAGCAACCAATTTGCACTAACTCAAATAATCAATGTTYCAGAATTATTCAGAAGTGTGCATKGGCATGAACTGTGCTCCTAATTTCCCCACTCAAAGCTCAAGCCACCAAATACAGCCTTCCACCATCACAAATCAGCCACAGGAAAAACATTCAATGTGGCTTCCTCCAAGGCTATGGGTAGGCAGTTTTACTTTGTCCTTAATCAGACATATTTACAACAGAAAGAAGAGTGAAAGACAGATACCCAAGAAATGAGAGACAATATATTAAAAGCACACATTTACAACAAAGAACCAACAGCCTGTCACTTACATGTCATTACACTAAAACTTAATTGATATTACAACTTATATGAGGCTTACAAAGTAATGAAACATCAAAATCTAATGAGTAGTTTAAGACGTGTGCTTGAGAAGGTATAAATACAACAATTTCCAGATCAAATCCACGAGAGCTGCTTAATGGTCAATACAGTAGGAGGAAAAAAGCCACGGCCTAAGGGGATGAGAGACTTAATGTCAGTTAATAACATTTCATGCAGCATATACATGTACACTTCCCCAAGAGAATTGCAAGAGGATAAAAGGATGAAGGAATAATAGATATCCCAGTGGCTCTTTTATACTGGGTTCTCAGTTTAATCTAGTCTGCTTATTAGAGAAGAGGAAATAATTCAGAAAATACATTCTATTAAACAAATTTCTTCTCTAATCCAAAGGAAAATTTTCTCTGACTTGTTTAGTATTCCAAAGGATTTATGAATTTTTTTTTGCACACCGTGATAGGTCTGAAATGACTTCTGAGATTTGCTGTGCAAGTATGCAAACCATATTGATTAGAGAGAGAGCAAGAGCTCTGAACTTCAGTGTGCGTCAATTGAAAAATCAGGTACCCTATTTAAATTTAGCCATCCATTCTGTCATTCTGTAGYTTAATATTACTATCTACTGATTATTCAAGGGAGTGAGAAAATAATGTAAATTTATCTCAAAAACATAAATAAAATCCATTGATTTCATTGCACTATGTAGGAGCCTTAAATAAAAATTATTTTCTCAGGAAAATTAAAATTATACTTAGCCATCTTTTCACATAACATYGCACCATAAATCAGAATATTTGACTATTTTAAAATCTTCATGTAGAATCCCTTTCACAGGTTACCCAGCTGAGAGTAATGATGTTATACAGCTTAATGATTTAAATGTCTCCCCTACATAACACAGGCTTCCTGTGCTCTAAAAACTTAATATGGTGTATGATCCTTGGAATGTCCAAAATAAAGGAGAGATTACTATGCCTCACAGGTAGAAGAAAGTCTGACACATTCTTCTTATTTGCCATCTGTTCATTATTTTCCCACACAATCTCTTTAAAATAAGAAGTTTAAAGTTTGCAATACACTGGTATTTGTTCTCTAACTCAATTATATATGTGTTCCTTACCCTGGAAAGAAATGCTAACACATTTTGTAATAAGTAATTCAAGGCACATGATCAGGTGGCTCTTCCTTGCAGAGGCCTATGGCAATGTAACTTACCAGTTAGGTAAATGATATAAAATGTGATGCTGGACTTCATTTATTCCACTTCTATTTGTCGATAAATATATTATATTTATTCTTGCACACCCAGAAACCTTCAAGTCATTGTCTTGTTACCTTCTCCTTAATTTGCTGTACGACTGTGACATTAATCTGTGTTTGTTACTTGCTTTACTGGCTGTGAAAACAAAATGCCATAAGAAATTCCTTTCTCCTTTCAGCCAAGAGATCATTGTTTTTGCCTTTTCTGTACACTCAGTTTTTAGCATTGCCTAACCTTTCCGGGATTTGTAATTTACCTGTTGATTTACCAGATTAAGCAGAACCTATAGACTATCCTGATCTCTGCATATAAATCATTATCTAATAGTAATACCTTTACAGTGCCTGASACAACCTAAGTGCTGCAGAGACATATGCAGTCCTCATCTTTGAGATCACAAAAAATCAATGTTGTTTAAAAAGTAGCTTTGGCATTCACTGAAMGAAACCACATACAAAATTTTTGGACTGAATAAGGGGAAAGGATAAGTAAGAAATACCCCTGAGGGACAGGTTAATTCTCACACAGCCTGGCACACTGCCTCCAGTAACAACAGAGAGACAAGAAACTTGGTCATTCCTGTAGCCCATTCCTCACATGGATGTTCTTCTGGTGAGGAATGGTTTAATCAGTATTGTCAGCAAGTCCTCTCTTGCCCAGCATTAAAAGAACTAAAGGGCATCTTTGTGAGAGAGTTATTTATGACTAACCCCTTTCTAAACCTGCCACTAGTGGTTTCCCCCACCCTCTTTAGTGACTCTCAGTTCAAGAAATTCACTGTGTTAAGGACTACAGTCACTGGCTTTAAACAAAAGCCATACTAGTTGCAAGTCCCCATAGATCTGGAGCTGTGGGATTTTGGGAGCAACCATTGTGTATTCAATTTATCTATTGCCCATATGATTTCATGAAYGTTGTTCATAACTTTCCTCAGCTTCCTCTTCTTCAAATGAAATGTTCCAGCCTTTAATTGTGTCTGCAGAAGGCAGCTGCTCCATCCCCTTGAACATTTTACTTGTTTTTCTCCATACTTCTTTGGATTCTGCTACACCCTTCCTCATATGTGGAGACGAAACTGCACGGGATGCTGAGATTATGGGCACATCAGTTTTTAGAGTGATGCTCTGCTGTCCTCTTATTTCAGACACTCTCTGTTTTCAAAGATAATCTCATTAAATTTTCTAAACTTGCCTAACACTTTTTTTTGACACTGAGACACTGACTTCAGAGAAATGTCAGAGCTCCCTTTCTGAGTTTTAAATATCAGTTCTGAGTTCAGCATCATGTCAGCATGGTTCATATTATTTTTTTTCTAGATGCATTTCTACTGACTGAACTTGACCTGCTGACTTTTGTTCTGCTCAGTTTTATTTTGGAGATTCTTTCCATTGAAGCCATTGATATTGAAGGCAAATGACATTGATTGTGAACAGAGAATCTATGCACAGACTTGCAGATTTCACTGTTCATTGCCCTCTCCAGAGCAGAGATACTGATTAATACTGGTCCAAGTATCAATTTCCATACTGAAATGTTGCCCATATTAAGGTCTATAATGGATTCCTCTTCTTTTGAAAGCTTTCCTCCAATCCCATGGCAACACAATTTCTGTAATGAGCCTTTGATGTGGAACCTAATCAATGACATTTTAAAAAGCAATGCGTATTATGTCCATTTGACCCCTTTTATACTTATTATTACTGAAAACATCCTTGAAATCCTGAAGCCAAGTAACTTCTTCTAAACAGGTTGTTTTCATTCATACAGAGTCTTAACAGAAATGGAAATCAGGCTCCCTGGTTTGTCATCCCCAAGATCATCTCTGAAGCCCTTCTGACAGATGGCAGATACAACAGCTGTCCTAGTCCTTTAGTTCAGTGTCCATTTGTAATGACATTTTACATCCCCTAGCCAGAAGTTTGGGAATTTCATATTCAGAACTCTTGATTTTATGCCATCTGGTCCCRGTGACCTTCCTAACCTGCCTGACTGGTCTAATATTTCCTGTTCATTTACTTCAAATTGATCTACATCTTATAGACAATCTGCTACAGAAATGCATCAGGTGTGATAGTCAGAGAATTAACTGCCTATGCAAAGATTTCACCGAGTTTCTCTGCTATGTCTTCGTCAACCCTGAATGTCCCTTCTGTGTCCTTGCCATGATGCAGTAAAAATCAAGACATGGACAATTCCCACCTTATGAATTATCCACCTTTGCCAAGGATGAAAATTGTTTGCCTCAATTGTCTAGTGAGTGGAGTAAAATTTAAAGTTGTGATCACAATGCTAATGTATRAGCATGATGAGATCTTAGCCCTTAAAAGAAGTTATGAATAGTAACATTCTAAGATTAYCTAGAACATTAGAACATAGAACCTGGAACATAATTTACTGTTAGGTACTATTTTCACAATCTTCATAACTTGCAAATAGTTAAAGACCTTGACATCCTTCAGAAAATCATGGGGCTGCAATCACACACTGCAAAACACACAGAGTTCACTTCCATAAAATGTTTATCCAGGAGAATCAAAGGGCAAATGTGTAAGAGAAAAATTAGATATCACCCCAACCAAGACTACAGTAGCTTCATCCCTTTCTTAACAGCTTTGGAAAAATTAAGTCCTTGCTTTTGGAAAGTGAGCTTTCCAAAAAATCAAAGACATTTTCATCAAAGTTTGCGTGCTGCTATGTGTGTGCTATTCCTTTGAAGCAAAAATTTTTCAGTTTCTATACTTCATGCAGACTAGCTTTTAGGGAAACAATAGAATATACAGGAGTGTAAATCAAAAGCACTCATCAACCAAAGGAGAAAGAGAGATTATCAATTGCTTTTGATAATTGAAGTGATAAGGGAAAATCTATGTTATTTCACTAGAACTACTTAAGCTATTAAAAAAAGATTTGGCTTTCATACATTACTTTTCCGTTTTAAAACAATTACAAACACAAAACAAAAAATTCTGAATTCTATATAAACCTGCACAGGGAATAGTATAAGGTTTATATGCCTCTTATTCTGTACCTCAGACTATATTTTGGAGGCATGAGAGTGTTTGGGGAGTGATGAGAGAGYAAGAAATTCTTCACCTCAAATGGGTGTTTGAATTAGAATTTGGGAGCCCTAACTCCCACAGCTGTGCTCTGCTCATAACAACCTTTTATAAGTTTGGCTCAGAAGTCTGCAGATCTGAGTTATTTTGTTCATGGAATAACATATTTCTCTCTGAAATAACCAACTTTTTTATACCAAAAAGAAGTTGGTATAGGTTTATTTACTGTGAAGGCTCATCGGTCTCATTWAATATTAACATGCATTATTAAAGTKAATTTTRAAACAGAATTTTCAGTTAAATGTTTAAACTCAGGACATATACCCAGGAAAAAATGTTCATTGAACTCATGACAYACAGTGAGAGTGAGATCAGCCCTCAGAAATATGTCATAAAAACAGATAACTGGTTCAATGGCAGTTTGAAACCTKTTCTTCTGCAAAATATTTTTGTACAACCTCAAATAGACCATAATGCACTAGAAAATGCTTATATACAAACATTTGGACATTTCCARCTTCATGTCTGGGATCAGTTCTAGCAGCCTCAACATTTCCAACTGAGATAAGCAGTTTTRAACAGATTCAGGTGATGCTTGCGGATCAAGGGCTCCCCTGCTTCTCAAAGGGCATAAATGTCCACTATCTTTAATATTTCTTAAGAAGTTCCTTCTTAACAGATATGCAGAGTTTTTTATTAGCACATTGATTTTACTTAATGGTAGCATACAAAATGAAACTTTGGCCACCATCACTCCTTAACTGAAAAGACAGAAATCACACTACCTTTTTAACAGTCCATTAATTCACATCTGCACAAATAACTGACTGGAGTGGAATACTGAGGTAATATTTTGTATAGCTCTATTAAACTCCCTTCTTAAAGCTTGGGTTAACTCTTTGCTGGAGCAGAGAGCACTCTTGTCCTTTCTGAGACATTAAGCATAATTAAGCTGTGCTCAGTAACTTAAAACCTGAAACTAGGTACTGACTGCATTTCTTGCACCAAATTGCAACTTCCATACTCAAAATGTCATAAAACAGCCTAAATATTGCCRAAATATGTCAGGAAGCTTGAACAGAAATATAAACACTAAATCTATTGATAATTCCTCAGTTTAACAGTAGATGTTGCACATATATTCCCATGTGAGGTCTTCACACAACACCTTCATGTTTCATCTTTAGTAAACATATCAATATGTTTACCTTTGAATTCTATTCAAAGACAATTTCATGTTCTTTGCAGTACATGGACTACACGTACTTAGACTCTTTGAAGAGTTGAGAAAACTGTAGTAGTGTCTGCTCTTTCTGAGAGCCAGACATGAGCTCTGCAAACAAAACAAACCTGCAATCTTCTCCCCATCAGTCTTTGAACACACAGATCCCATCCCAACAGAGTACAAATGAGGGGATTTTGGTCAGATATGAACACCACTGCCTTCATCCAAGGCAGTACAGAGTTTCAGCATATGAAGAAATCATCTCTGGGATTCCCTATCACTCTGCATGTCATTAAAAGAAACTAAAACCCCACTGTGTATAAATTTCCCTCAAAGAATGTCTTCTCATTCTTTCTGGTATCCATGTCTGAGACAAAAAAAAAAAAAAAAAAAAAAAAAAAAAAAAAAAAAAAAAAAAAAAAAACTGCTTGAATTTCACTAGTAAGTCTGTTAAGCTCTTTAATCTCTGGAACCAGTGGAAGTTTCCCTCCCGACCTGCCAACTGAATCCATAAAATATACTGAGAAAATTTTCCGTGAAAAATAAAGTTAAAATAACATACAAAATTGAGRAAATTGTGTGAAAAAACTTATTAATAGATGGGGCTCAGCTCTTGCCCATCTTTCAGACCTCCTTGACTTTAACACCTGCTTTTGAACTACTTCCAACTTGAACTCATAAGGTTTGACTTCTCAGATTATGAGAACTATAAGGTGAGTAATGTCAATACATTGCACATGAATTGTAACAATGGAGTGAATTATATCCTGTATTATGCAAAGCAAAACTGGTGGATCAAAGATGAATCCCACTCGAATGGGAAGACCCTAGTACAGAGTGTTCCCATTATCAAAGTGAAATTAGTTTTGTTTAAGTTGTCTATGTGAATGAGAAGGGGGAAAATGGCATTTGGAGAATGGGAAACAGAGTAAAGCAAAATCAGTTAATCCTGCATTTAGAACAGTTACAGTAAATCAAACAGAATTCAAAGGAATGCCCATAGAAACAGAGAACGCAGCAGAAGAGCAGAGCAAAAATAAATGGAAATTGTTTTCTGCTTGAGAATAATGAGGAAAAAAGGAACTGACTTCACCATGTACAAAGAGAGTATCCATGATTCAGAAGGGAAGCTAGAGGGACAGAAAAGACCCTGGGACATGCACTGGCCATTTTGGTGCAAACAAAACATCTATGCAACCCAAAATGTYGTCAACAGCAATGACCATAGACAGAAACAAAGAGAAGCACAACAACACAATGAATTATACTTTCCCAGCTATTTTCAGCTATGGGGATTTCCTGATTCTGATGTGAYTTGCCTGTTTAATGACACTCAATACATCTCTCTTTCGATTACTTGTCCAGTTTCTGCTGTGACACATGTAAAATTTCTGTATCTCCAACACATTTTGGAAAGGAAAATTCCAGGGCTATTAGTGACCCTATCCTTTACCAGTTTCATTTTATGATCTTTTTTTTCTTAAATTGAAAAAAATGGAGATGCAGAAGTTCTGACCTTAATGTTTGTGTCTCTTCTACTCTGCTTTTTTTCACCAGCCTTAAACAGAAGTGCTTCTATAGAAGCTGCACAAGATGACAACAGAACTGAAAAGYTTGCACAGCATTGATATTTCTCTTACAGATAGGGAAAGCACAGTGTCACATTTTCACCCCAATGGTGTAAAAGCAGTGTATGTCCTGTACAACCCTGACAATGTGGTCATCAGCCAAAGTCCTACTACATGTACAGCGCCAGCTGATAAAAAGCCAACCTAGAAAGTGATCMGTTTTTTTCACTCCCACAATCACCATTTAGTGGACAACAAACAACAATATGGAAAGGGATGTCAGATAGTCATCTTTATAATTTTCAGAGACAGTATGAAATTAACTTATAAATTAATAACTTTTTAAAGTTAAAAAAATAGAAAGACATTATGTGGGCCCGAAAGATAATGATGTTTGCTCAGAATACATAGGCCAGGCAGAGAATGGCAAGATGATATTCACTATTACCATCATTGCTATTACTATTATTGTACAATCCCACCCATAATTYAGTCTGAAAGTGTCCTTGTTAAAGCAGCTGTGGCCCGAAGGATAAACAACAGTACAAGTAGTCACCATCAGGGATAGAAGAAACTCAACAAACAAAGCCTCCTGATTTGCTATCAAGGTTGTCTTGTTTTCAGACGACCTCCCTTTTTCTGAATTCCCCTCAGTAAAGGTTATTTGCAAATGCTTATTAAATGCTGCTTCTTAACATTCTCTTTGTGTCTTGTCATTGCGACACAAAACAAATGAATAAACCTTCAAGTAGATTGGTTTGTTTCATTCATTTCCAGATTTTGTGGTGATATCAGAAAAACTTGACACTTTCTTGACCTCTTCACCTCAGAATCCAACATGTGCTGTATTTCATATCCCCATCGGGATTCATGTCCTCTAGCTAATCTTCAGCATGCAAGAAAGCTAAAAGGAAWTAGCCTTTTCAGCTAAGAAACCTATGTGAAGACAAAATTTTATGTTTTATACCTTTCTTCATTTATATATACATGTCAATTTTTGTTTTCTGTCGCTCRTTCAGTTATTGCACTCATTACACTGTCAGTCACTAATTAAGCTTTCTCTACACGGAGCCCTATCTGATAATACATTACAAAAAATAACCCCAGTCTAATTACAAATATTTGGGAACAGTTAAAATTCAACCATAAAAGAAATACAAATTASACTTGTGCAAGACATGATATAAATGGCACATAACAACAATTACAAAAATCAACAGGTGAGTAAGCCTGAAAGGCACTGTGTGATGAAGTAACTGCTGGATAGAGATGTCAAGACAGACCTTGACAAAACAGAGGGAAAAAGCATGGGAACATTCTGAACAGGAAACTGCGGGTGGAATCATCACAAGGATCCAACAAGGAGGATCTCTAAAAATGGAAATAAACAATGGAAATTTCGAAACACCAGCAAATATTTTTGTGATGCATGTCCCGCTTTCTCTACATTCATCCTGCTTTCACAGTGTTCTTCTTGCTRAAACAAAGGAAATTGTAGGGGAATAAATAGTTAGACATATTTTTATATGGACTATTGCATTCACTGCACATCCTTCAAAAAGGCTTGAAGTCCAATGTTAATAATTACCTACATTTCCATTGTAATGTAAGATTTCTGCTGTACAAAACTTTCTCCCAGTTATGAATTGAATGCTTTGCCTGCACTACACCTTTTGCACATTTGATCAACAAATGTAGRACTTCATTAAATCTCAAAGAGCTTAAGCTAATACAGAAGGAGTTTATTTTTCTAGGCATGGTTTGCATTATAACTACCTGCAGTTCATTTTAGACCTGAAGAGTTTTATTTGCCAGGAAAAGAAAGGAATACGCTTATCTTTAATATATGATCATTAAATAAACATCTTTCATGCAAGAGATTTGTTATATTAAAGAGTATTAAAATTGTATCAGCCAGCTCTTTTATTTTGAAAGACTGCATACAAGTGAGGAAATACAGTAATACTGATGTRGAGAGGTATAAATAATAAGAACAGCTTCTCTCTCCCTCCTAAAAAAACTCTATTATTTTACATGCYATCCTGACACTCCTCTCTGGGATATAGAATTACTCCAATTCATAGCTGATTTTGGATAAAATAGTTTGAGTTTCTGTCATGGGTATGCAACTCCATTTTATTTTCCATGAGACCTGCACATCAACCTCTCTTTTCAATCTGAGATCAATCAGGGAGCCCCAAATGTCCCATTTTTCCAGTGATGTTCACACTATTAATGAAGGAAGRAAATGTAACTAAGCTTCTCTAGCTGCTAACAACAACCAGTTACATGTACAAGATTTATCAGCTAATAAATCTATGGTTCATGAAGGACGATAAAAATCCTCCTTGGGCCAAACAATGCTTAAATTTTGCAAAAATGCAAAGTATTTCTCTTGTACCTTCAGAATAAATCTTCCAGAAAAGTGTCAAATGSGTTCTGTATGTTTAGAACTATTAATTCCAAGCAAACTGGACTCACAAATTAACTCTACTCCACATACCCTACACCATTCAGRAATGGGAAAGCAATAAACACTTGGGATGATCTGATATGTCGGTGAAGATAGGCAGAGAAGAACTTTTRTATAAAACTTTTCTTCACAAATAGCAAAAATAAAATAAGGCAACCACATAAAGGATCAGCTTCAGAAAATCAGAATTGTTAGTAAGTCTACAGTGAAAATATGGAAAGCATCAGTACCCCACACCAGATCTAACATTTACTCTCTGATATGGTTTTTATTCTTCTTAGGTGCCGGTGAGGTTCTTGATCACTGTTAATYGAGGATTTGTCCTACATCAATATTAAATGCAATTATTATCAGAAAATTTGCCCTAGATTCAATGCTAGGGACTAGCTGAAGAGTCAGGGTTCATCTGTGTTCAAAAGAATGTGTTACAGGTAATATGTTTTTCTGAAGAACTCAGATAAGATATTACTTCTGTTTTGGTTTTTTTTGTTGGGTTTTGTGGTTGTTGTTGTTGCTATTGTTTGTTTATTTTAAAATGGTTTAAAATATGAGTTCATATGAGTTGCATGRAAAATGTTCTATACAATTCTCACACTTTTGTTAAACAAGAACAAGCAASCTTTAGTTCATATCCTGTTCCTGCGTAAAATTCATTTTCATGCACAGTTTCTTCCCTTGCAGGGGAWTTGTTCCATGGAAGCCCTCATTTCYACTGGTTTCAGTCAAGCACTCTGGATTACCCAGAAMGAGAAGCAGGTTTTCAAAGAGTTCCATAAATCTCTGATGCTCCTCTGATACTGCTGCCAACAGGTGGTAAACTGCTACCATTCACTGCAAACAATTTTGCAGCATGGGCATCAGGATGCTGCACTAACATTTAGTGCAAAACAAATGGACTTGCAGAATTCCTGGGACCACACAGTAGGTTCATTCCAGCCATGAAGCAGCCATCAGATGGCAACAATTTTGTCACCACTAGTACAGAACATAATGGAATATGTGTCCTGGAGCTGAAAAGCTCCATAACTCATTAACTATCCCCTGAGTCATGCCTGTCACCACTAGCTTTAAGTTTTAATTTCCTTGCTTTCACTGGTTGTCAGGGCTATTTGACTATATCTCTTTTGTGTTTAATCAGCGGTACCAATGCTTTTGATGAGATTATGTTACTAACCTGGTTCTCCAGGAAGTCACAAACATAGATCTGTTTATACAGGAACAAATTAAGTACAGCTCTTTACTTTGAGATAGAAAAAATAACCACTCCTATGAAACATAACATATTTAGCAGAAATGCTTTGGAGAGCTAGATTATCAAATGTAACAGTTCAGTGGTTCAATTCATACCTGACAGGCTTCAAAGAATATATATGCAAATTGATCTCCCAGCTGCAAGGGTAATTAACATGGCCTGCTGCAGGGGGCTCTTCTTCCACCCATTCTGTTTCATTATTATTTTAGTGACTTTACATTTTTCTCAACCCACTGTCTTTTGGTATGGAAATAAATTTAACTTCCTCCTTAATGTAAACTTCATTACACCACAATCAGCAGGGATTCTAGCCTGCTGGAAGTGAGAACGTTTGAAAACCAATATAGCTTGACATAGAGCTTAGCTCTGTACAAATGCTTTTGTTGTTCATATTTTTATGTGTATTTTTGTGGTTTTGCCCAACACACTCCTTGTATTGTTAAAAGGGACTACAGTAAGCCTGATTCATCCCTTGCACTTAAACCAGTTTAACAACATTGAGACAGAGCTAGCAAAGGACAAGGGAAGCAAAGAATCTTGGAACATGCTGTTTAATCCATCTTTTCCTAGGGCATTAAAATTGTATTTGTACCCAAGCCAGCACACTTTTTTCCCCCTCCCAAGCAGGAAGGATACAGCCCTAAGGGTAGAGCACTTTRTGCAGTATTGGACCTGTTGGCCATAGACTGGGTCATGAATTGAAGTATGTGGCTCTGTTTCCACAGAAATTTGCCCTCTGAATTACACATTGTTAAATGTTCTCCATATGGTTATGGAGAAACACCAAAACTTTTTCCCATTACACAGGAAGAGTGCAACTTACAGGGAAACAATCACATTACACATGCCTGGGAAAACTATAGACATAAAAACATTACTGCTTTTGGATACCTTTCATAACTAGAAACTTCTGTATGAAGTCATTTCTGCAAACTATGAAGGCAAATCATATGTTAAATCATTTTAAGCAAATGTTTATGAGTAGATATAAAGTAACAGGTATATCTATRAGTGGCTAAACTTTCCTTTATAAAGGGCCACCAAAGTCAATTGATTTACTACAGAGATTATTGTAATCCAGACCATAACATGTTTCCATGTTACAAATCTTTATATCAAAGTTTGATAATGCTTTTTTTCCCCCAAAAGCCTTTACAAGCTTGAAAGAACAGTGTGTATRTGAATGTGTGCATGTGCATAAGCACACCTCTATGTTAAATAAGGTCGGGGAAATCCTGTTAATGTTTGTACTATTATGTTAAGCATTCAGGCAGTTTCCTCAGCCAACCAGTGTAAGCTACCCACAAAAACTTCAGTCTGTATGTTACTAGATCTAGGCCAGTGCCCTGAAGGGCCAGGTCATGCCCTGTATTTATTCTCATCTGATGCCAGAGTTCTAAACAACCAGAGGAGCTCTTTTGCTGCCTACACACCCCTGCATATCCAGTACTGAACCGAGGTTAATTGTATGTATGCAAAGAGAGCTCTGGTGGGAGTGGGAACAGAATCACTGCGGCATGGCTGGATGGGGCCAGACCTGACCTGGGTATCAATCCCACATCTTTCTAGAAAGTAAGCCAATGAACTATTAGATGGAAAAAAGAAAAATACAAAAGAAGCAGAGAGAGAGAGAGAGAGAGAGAGAGAGAGAGAGAGAGTGCATGTGCTAGCTGTTTGAATCAATTTAATATTTATGAAGATATATTGTTTTAAGCATTAACAGATGGGATTTTTCAGTAGTGCTTTATAGAATTAGGTACCGATTTTCCCTTGAATTTTATTGCTGGTTGAGAGTTTATCTTTCTTAACCTACTTGGAATAAGCCAACCTGCATTTTGGTCTGAAAARGGAGACTTCATAAATTACATGTTGCCAGTATGGTGAATTGCACCTTTATGAGGCAATTTCTGGCAGATTAGCTGATGTGCATCACCACAGATTCACATTCAAGTGATTTGGACATGGCCCATAATGAATAAGGCATTCCCAGCAACAGAACACTGATTTTGCATTATTATAAACCAGGGGCTGACAGCAGAATACCAATTTTGCATTATTATAAACTGAGGACTGAAAGTTACTGCTGTCTGGCAAGTGTTCAGCAATCATTTGTTGGCAGTCTCAGTTGGAAGGCCAAGGACTGGGAATCTGAACACACATCTTTCTGTATGAAAGTCTCTCCAGTCAGTGTTGAGAAATACTTCGGTGATCAGAGAAGGGGCTGAGGGTTAAGCTTCCCGTCATCACTCCTGCATCATGGAAGAATTAAATTTGAATTTTCAGAGTGGACAAACCTCCACATCCCACAAAACTCAGGCTTTAAAATAATTACAGACAAAATGGCAGACCTGTAATAAAAGCCTGAAATGCTGACAGAATAAAGGAACAGTCACAAGCAGGGACTGTTTTGGTTTTTTTTTCATCTCTTTCCAGTTCTGCTGTAGAGCTGAAAAGGATGAAGTGGCCAACAAAAATTCTGCTTCTGTAATTTTCCACTGTGTCTGCAGAATGGTTCTTTAAATGCCACTTGACCTTGAATGCAAAAATAATCTGTCCTTTATCAGTCGTGTCTTTTCATGGCCTGGCTTAGAGCATCAAATTTACATCCTGCCTTACTGTGGAGCTTCTTGTGATAATGAATTCAAGCAAGTAAGTACCTGTGCTCCAGAAATGCATTCCTGTTCACTGTATAAAATGAGGAATGCAGATGCCTCTCGTCACTTGCCATTTGACTCTGACCTGTGGGCACCACCACCCTGTATTAGATCAGGCTCAGAAATCCACCCCTCCCTTCCACTCAAGGCCTCTGTGGTTTACAGAAATGCAAGTGCTCAAGCTTTTGAAAACTGAAAACCTCAAGTCATTCTTATGCAATAACAAATATTTCTCCTTTTTTTTTTACCCTGCATATCTGTTTCTCCATCCACTCTTATTATCCTGTCTTACTAAACTTGGCAAGATTCCTCAAGAGAACAAAAATACCCACCTGAATAAGAGCTGGCAAAGCCAAGCATTTAGATTATAAAGCCATGGATCCAGCAGAGCCCTTCCCTTCCCACTGCACAGTGTAGGGCTGGGATGTTTGGCAAGGGTGGCTTCTTGTGCAAAACTGCAGGGCAGCCATGGAGTGGGATATGGAACAGGCACAGCTCTGACTCTGTTTAGCACATTGGAGCAAGAGGCAAAGGAGAGGAAGGAAAATTTACCAGTGGGGAAGGAAAGCTTCACTAGTCCTTCCTACCCACTCGCATCCACATGAGAGTGTTCTTCTGGGCAGAGGCAGCAGCTGTGTGCTTGAAAATGGCTGTCATCTGCTGGGGTTGCTTCTGATTCTTTTGAAGCATGCTCTGAGACAAACTGCAAGAGGGAAATTCAAGAAAGAGTAAGTTAAAGTGGTAAAGTGGGTATTTATAAATAAAGTATTTATAGGTAAAGTGACATCTCCTCACAGACTAATTAATGTACATTTAAATTATGACACATTCAGTTAAAATACAAGTATAAGATTTTACTCCCCTGGCTCTTTACACTGAACTCAACACACTGATTATGCCTGGAATAAAGATGTTTCCCTGACAAAAACTAAATGATCTGCAAGGTTCCTGATAAAACCTTTTAACAAACTGGAGAAATTATGGCTCTGTGGAAAACAGCACTACCCTTCTACATCGCCACCAGCAGTATTTTAAATGAAAATGCCTCAGAACTGTTACAGCTGAGTCTGAGGCTGCTGTAATTCTTTTGCCCATTTTCAAAAGGCCTTTCAAGCACCATGCAGGGTGCACTGACTCTCCGTGCTGAGCACTGAGTTGTTCAAGACTGATGGCAGCTGTCCCGTGTCCTCTCTGCAGCACGTAGTCTACAAGCAACACTGAGGCACAGCAGAAGCCACTGGGTTTGCCTTTTTTTTTATGCAAGAGCTGCTATTCTGGGATCCTTTTTGTCAAGTCGTGAGGTCAGGAGAAGCAAATGTCCTCAGCATCTATCAGGGGCTAGCAAAGTGCAGAGATGAAAAGAACTCTGCTTAGACACCTTCTAGCTGATRCTGGACCAGTGTCAGAAGAAAGACAAGCGAACTGCACAATGCCCAGCATGTGCAGAATGGAAACAAATATATTGGAGAAATTGCAGCTTATCAAGGGAGAAAAACTGATGAATTCCATGCTCTTACTTTCATTCATAGTTTCAGGACCTGGTAAAGATATCAAGATGTTAGAGACATATCCCTATTGTGCCTCTGAGTGGACTTCTGGAAGGAATTGTTCCGTAGTAAGGAAACATCTGCCAGGGTCCTCCCAACGCATGTGGTCAATGATGATTTCATAGCAGCCCAGCCATTAAGGTGCACATCCCCTTGCACAGCCCTATCCTTARTTTAGCATCCTCTTCAATCAAAGCAGTAGGGAGTGTTAACAGCTTGCATGAGAATAAAACACCACGTCCTTGGCTGTCTTGAGAAAAAGAAGATTGGAATGTAGAATTGATAATGCAGGTGGCTTACAATTATAAACATTACTAATACTGTAGCTTTTGCAAACCTACCAATCCTATGCTGTTGAGTAGAAAGTGACAGCCTCACTGACAAATGTATGTTTGACACTAATATATGCACTAGTTTCTAAAGCAGATAAAAGAGGCTTGTCCCACAATAAAGTTCTTCTTTCTTTCTGTTTTTTTCACCCACTTTTTGTGTGTTTTATGTCTATTYTTTTATGTCAGSTGTCTGGCCAACAGCGACACAAAGCCACCTTTTTAAGAGGATATTTACCTTCATCTACTCTGCCATGAAATATATCTGGGCASGWCTAAGGGCCCCGATGAACTGGCACTCTTCTGGCTTAAAAACGCTCACAGGAGTTTCTTGCAATGCCTTCACTGACTTGGAAAGAATCAGATATGGGTCACTRTAGATTAGTATTTCTCTGACTCATTTCACATGTTTTTAAAAGTTCTCAGCAAGTCCCCTCACCTAGACACTTTCAGGTTAGTTTATTTTCTGCAAGATAGGAATGTGTCTGAAATAACACTATCAAGTTGTCAAGTGAGGGGGGAAAAGCACAAGTATTTGAAATGCACACACTATAACTGTATCAGTTTTTTTTTTGCAAAACAAAAAGGAACATCTGTCTAACATAGAAATATGTTGGACATTTAATTAGTTTGGTCAGATAGATGATTCTGCCCCTCTAAAGTGATGGTGTAGGATGGTATTTCCTAATCTGGTTGGTCTAATCATATTACAAAGTGCCAAGAAAACCTAGTACCACTCCTATGGCTCAGTATTTCCTCCAGGTACCTCAAAAATTCCTGCACACTAGAAAGATGCTGTTGCTCTCACCCACTGCAAAAAAGCCAAGCAAGGACATCACAGACTCAATGTCCTCCATGGGGTGACCCYGTTAATCCAACCTAGAGCTGACAGCTTGAAAAGTCCTGGGGACCCCAAGATGTTTTGAAGGGCTGATRCAAAATATAAAATAAAAAATAACAAGTAATAAAAATTATATAATATGAAATATAAAATGCAAAATAAATATAAAATATAAAATATAAAATATAAAATAAAAAATATAAAATATAAAATAAATATAAAGTATAAAATATGAAATATATAATATGAAATATAAAATATAAAATATAACATGAACTTTGGATCATTAAAATGTTCCAAACCTTATGACACACAGTCACTTGTGCAGGGAATGGTAAGTGAGGGAGCTTGCAGTGTGATGTCTGCAGGTTGGAAAACCTGGCGATGCTTCACCAGAGTCCTCCCCCTCCCCAGTTAAGATCCTGTTCTCTGCCAAGCCTACACACAACGCACAGGGGGTGTTATGGACAAGCACAGGTTAGAGAGAGCTACAAAAGTGTTCYTAATCCTTGACACATGGAGCAGCCAGTGCAACACTGATAAAAGGACACACCTTTGGCTTTTCTCAGCTCACCCATCCCTGGCTGTGGCATGATGAGAGCTGTGTTTCACCTGGTGGCAGCAGGAGAGCTGATGCTGTAAACCCACAGCAGATAACTTCATCCAGTGTTTTCTGGGCTCCCTGGCGAATGGGTGMGGTTAAAGTTCCTGCTGTAACTTACTGCAAACTGTGTCACCTGCCCAGGATCAAAGCCTTGAAGGATCTGCCCTTTTCCAAAATGACAAAATTAGGATTTCTTTGAGTCTTAGTCTTCTTCCTTTAAAATACAGCTGGGAAACCTGGACAATGAAACTGCAGAAACAACAAGAACCAAGAAAAAAAGCCAGGTGACAATGAGAGCTCTGATATCTGTAGAAAGAAAGATATTTGCAGGGCTGGGCCAAAAGAATAGCTTGGGAAAACTCTGGGGAGCAGGGAAAGGGAAATGGAGGTGAAGGTGAAGGCAAGAGTGTGTTAGTAATTAKATTAGAACAAAAAGTCTATTAAACTATAATTTATTTGCTTTACTTGGTGTATCAGTTCCCTGGATAGGAGGTTAAGAACATGTAGGAATAGCAGCTGTGGCATCATTTTCAAGACAATCCCTGGGAAGCTGCCCAAAACACATATGGCCAAACAATGTCAGGGGATGCAAAAGAATCATCCTTCTCACAAGGTCCTGATTTTTTGCAATCATAGAACAGACCCTGCATTTCTCAGATTGCTGGGGGCTAATTCCAGGCTCCTGGCATTCTGCTTTTCAGGTATTCCCTATCAAGTTCAGATATGCATACTATTTTTAACTTGCTTCCCACCTTTTTTCTGGAGATGACTGCAGTTCAGCGGTGGGGGTTTGTGAAGCTCAATGTTTCAGGTAGCTTTTCATTCCCAGGTTTTTGCATAAAGGATTAGGTCTTGCAAATATCCATACTGTGACATAGAAAAATACTGCAAAAAAGTCTCTAAACAATATGATCACTTAAATTTTGGATGGATGTTTTATTTTTGGTACTTCAACTCTTAGTTTTTAAAATAAAGCCCACATTGGCATCTTCTACAGTCTGACTTCCTTTATTAACCTTATTTCTCTGTCRTACACCAAATTTCTGCCTTGACACTACATTTGTTTGCTCACTCACAGAGAGAAATGCAGAGTCAGGGGTTCAAGCACAGGGCTCACACCGAGATCCAGTGCCAGGTGCCTTCCAGCCAGAAGGGCTGGGCTGGGTTACCGACACTACAACCCACGGTAGCCACCCCTGCTCTGCTGATGGGGCTCGTGCTTTTTGCCACTTCGAACAAAATGTCATCTGTTATTTTAGACAGCACAAATACTGATTCTTCAGTGACCTTGTTCCTTTTGACTGAGAAAGGAGAATTCAGCTGGCTGATCAATGCCTGTCTCTTGTGGGAGAGGAGATGGCTGGAGGTGATAATCTCTTGATTTGACACAACTAGATGAGGACATGAGAATGAAACTACCACTAACARCTGTGGTGACAAAATGCAAAATTCAAATAAGCAAAAATTTTCCCTTTTCCTGGAAACAGCTACTTTATCTAAGTGCTAGAACAGTAGCTAAGTGCACAAAGATCTTTGCATATTTGTATAAATGGTTTTTAAAATGACAATATTATGAGAAATTGAAAGCAAAAGCATTATTATATACATCTATGTTTTCTTTATAACTCAGTTATTCATTTTCTATTAATATTTTACAGGACCTGACTTCTGGGATTATCATATTACTTACATGTACATTCAAACCAATTTAAAGATAATTGAAAGTTGTGGTTAATAAAAGGATATTTTTCTCTTTACGAAGAGGAGAATTTTTAAACACTTTTATTTCAGGATTTTATATTTTAAAAATTTTGTGAGGATTACATTGCAAGAGTCTTCTAAAAAAAAAAAACTTATGCAAGATGAAACTAGCTTTTTCAAAACAGTTCCATTAGAGAGGCAGAAAATTAGCCCTACTCCACTGTTTTATTACTTATAAAAAAATTGAAGGTACTTCTGGRTATCATGGAGAAGCATTAATAGCTTCTGTCAAGGCTAAATTTTGTCACCAATCCATGTCATTTTCCAGTACCAGGAAGCTATGGACTTAATGTTTGAGATTCTCTGATTTTCAAGAATAAACATTTCTCCTCAAACCCTTTACAAATACATTATGTAAAACTGTGCCTTCCCATGCAGTGACAGAATATCCTTCCAGACCCACAACAGTCTCCAGGAGATTCTTCTTCTTTTAATTTACTCCTGTAAAATCTGTGCCAGGAGGATCTTGCACACATCTCTGAAGTTCCTGTGCTAGGAAATGGTATCAGCTGCAGAGCCAGTAGATGCAGAGAATGTTTGTAGACATGGAGCTTACATTCTAAGATGCAAAATCTTGAATTAACTGGGAGATCTAAATTTAAAAATAACACCTACTTGCAATGAGGGCCCAGTAGCTGCAAGGATAAATGATTTCTGAGAGCACAACAGATTCCTGCATGAAAGGAGGAGGAGTACTTTCAGGACCTGCAATTTAGCCAATACCAATTCCCACTACTGTTTCCCAATTATCCAAAAGAGGGGGCTAGTTCATTCCTTTTTTTCAGTGATTTTCAAAAACATGTTACTACTTCCTGACCTTGGGTTATTGGAATATTTCTGACAGAAAACAAGCTGGAAACTTCTCCAGCAGCACCTTTATTACTAGCAGATTGACTCACAGTGAGGACCTTTGTTTTCCACTTTGTTCACAACACTTCCACCTGCTTGACTGTGCTTCATAATAAAAGGCCCYTGCCTAACCACAGAAACCCACATCTCTGTTGGAACATTTAATGGCATCAAATTAACCGCATCCAGCAAAGAAGACCTGGTGGACAGTGCATTTTCAGCAATGGCAATGTGCATTATGCAGTTCTTTGCCTATAGCCCAGCAGAGAACCAGGAGCAGAGAAGTCGTTACACAAGTTTCAGCATTAAACATCTTTGACTTATTGCTGTGATTATACTAATTGCTCATCTTCCTAGTGGGAGGCTGCAGGAAGCTGTTTTGAAGTAATCAAGCTGAGATGCGGTTTTCTATTTATAAGAGGCCTAGAAACCTTACTCTCCCAAAAAGAGCATCTAATTGAATCTCCAAAAAAGAGCAGATATGATTTCKCTTTCCCCTGCTTGGAATCTCACACAAGAGTTTGTGGCTTCATTCCTCCTCACTGTGAATGTCTGTGAGACATGCTGCCTGACAGTTCTACAGGCACTGCTTGTTCTCCTCTTTTCCCAGGCTTTGGACTCACAGCAAAACCTCTGCCCCTCTGTAGGAACTGCAGGATCATCTAATAGATCTATACAGTGTCATATGAACATACATATTACCCAACTCCAAGCTGCAAAAATAAAGTTTTGTATTTACGTCAATTTTTTTGGCCCAAAGCAGTTTTGTCCTGTGACATACGCATAAGGCACCAGCTAAAAAGAGCAGGTCGTGGCTGCCACACGATCATAGCCCCAAGGAAGCTCTCCCCCTCAGCTGATGGGAATGGGTGACTTGGGTCAAGAACACTTTGATCTATGCTCTTCACAATAAGGACCACTGAGCAATTTTTCTCTA